>NC_051221.1:33072521-33122521 GCF_015220715.1 Pygocentrus nattereri | reverse complement strand
AAAGATGAAAGCTTTAAGTGCTATTTAACTAATGGTGATAGTTCTGGTCCTCTAGCTCTTGTTATGTGTTCCATTTTCTCTGACTTTTGAATATTTTTCAAACTTCAGTTTGAAACCCATTTTTTCACTTAAGGGCATTATCTAAAATGGAGTACTGTCACAAACACCATCACATATTTTCCTGTGTATTCCATATATTTGTATATGTACGTATAATATGAAAATGATGCTGTGTAGTTTATCACAGAGCAAGTTTCCAAGGAAGTGAAGACAAATCTTAAGAGATTGTTATCATGCTTGAGATCATCACTGTAACGCTCTGTCTCATGGACTGCTTCTCTTAGTGTCTTATCAGATGTATTAGATGTGCATACAGCTGTTCAGATCTGATTTGCTTTTCTTCCGAAAGCCATAATGAAATCAGGGAAACAGCACTACCAATTGTAGAAGTGCTTGGGGAATTAGTTTGGCTCAGATCAGCCCCCTCAAAAGCAGAATTACAAGGAAGTGAAGAAGAAGTCTTAGTAATGAACTATTCAGGCATGCTGAAGCTCTGTCTCACAGACTGCTTCTCTCAGTAAACTAAAGCATTGACAGGTCAGAGAGAGCCCTGCAGAAATCCTGGAGAAATGGCAATGTTAATCATCATTCAGCCTTGATGAATGAAGGATGTTAAAGTTGACAGCTGTGAGCAATGGCAACATCAGCTTCAGCAGGTGACAAACAAGGTACAGACACTGTGCAGTATGACTGAGACATTACACTCAGGTCTCACTGAGACACATTGCTGAAATCTTCAGGCTCCATCTCTTTGAAATACACACTTTATTTTAAAGGCCTCATGATGCACATCTAAATTGACACTGATGCCTGCATCATGTAAGTGATCCAGATTTCTTGTAACCATAGAAAATCATAGTTGGCACTTCTCTAATGAGTCAGTGATCATCTGGGGATCTGCTTCCTTTAATGTTTAACAACACCATTATGTTGAAAGATCTGGACATTAAAATCACCTCCAGTTTTTATTACTGATTATCATTAGCTGTTGTAAGTAATATCTGTCATAGTTTTAGGCAGTCGTCTACTGGGGGGGAACGTATAAAGAGGACAAGAACTGTAACAGGCCAGCTTCTCTATGAACAACATCAACAGTTCTGCAGAAGTGTTTCTTCTAGTGAACAAAGATTTTACGTATGTAGTTCCACCACTGAAAAGTGCAGGAAACACATCTGTCATACACACAAGAGGTGAAATAATAGTCCTGTTGCAGGATGGCAGCATGCCATTTTACAAACTGCAAATTCTATTATTATTATAATAACAACAACAACAACAACAACAACAACAATAATAATAATAATAATAATAATAATAATAATAACAATAATAACATTTTATTTATAGAGCACTTTTCATATTGGTGGCAACTCAAATTGCTTTACAGGCAGATGATAAAGCTTAACAGTAGTAGAAGAAATGCTAAGTATTCAATTAAAATCACAGAAGGCAGACTTCACAGATTACAGATGATGATAATAATAATAGTAATAATTCATGGACAGACCCTGCACAGTCCACTGATAGCTTTATGAGCTCACATCTCTGAGAGCATACATATACATTCACACCAAGAGGCAATTTACCACGTCCAATTGGCCTGACGGCATGTCTTTGGACTGTGGGAGGAAACTGCAGAATTCAAAGGAAACCCAAACAGAGAACATGCAAGCTCCACACAGAGAGAACTGTGGTCATCCAGCCTCGAACCCAGGCCCTCCTTGCTGTCAGGCAACAGCGCTACCCACCATGCCACCGTGCCGCTTAGTTAAGTGCATTTGTGCTATATTTGAACGCTGCTGCTACACCTATACCAAAATATCGCAGTGTCATTATACATGGATTATTATGCTACACTGACAGTTGCTCATAATTTCTGTAATGTAGTAGGCATATAGTCTTGCTGAAATTGTGAATGAGCTTTATTTGGGGCAGTGCAATACTCAAAGTCCATACAGGCAGGGGTCAAAACACAGGCAGGCCATTTCAGAGACCGATCTATAATAAAAAAAACACAGACAGGCAAAGCAGACGTCAAAACAGTATAAACACAACGTGGTACTTGGTGAAGCAACAGAGACTTACAGTATAAACTGAGTGGTATATGTAGAAAATTTAACTAGTCCAAAGAATGAACTGCAGCTTTGTGTAAGTGTGAGATGAGTGGGCGGAGCCAGAGAGTCCAAATTGACAACATTTATGATGTAGCGCTTTGTTTGATTCATGTAATTCATGTAAAACAGTTGCTTTAAAAACTTGTTTAATGCCCATTAAAATGCAAATTTTTTATTTATTTATTTTTTTATATATTGCAAGATTTGTTAATAGACAGTACTGGAAACGTGTTAATCTTTTTCATGTGTTCATTACAGAGTGGGCTGTGGATTTTAAAAAAAAGGCTAATAAAAATAAGCCATTGACTAAATTGACAGTAAAGAAATCAAAATCAGCCATAAAGCTTCATGATCTGTGCATTCCTACTATATGAGCAAGTGCATTAGTTCATGCATCACTTTTGAAACATTTACGGGATTAAGGAGCTTCAGCAGTCCTCTCACTAAACATGAAAACTTACTCAAGTCTCACTCTCTGTGTGCCTCTAGTTTTTTGTTCTTTTTCGAATTAAGCAGCCAGCACTTTGAAAAGTCGTGGGTGGCATGTTGTGTTTCAACAAGAACTGTAATAGAGCATGTGTGCATGATGGGGTCATGCCTCGTGGTCATTCGTGTGTGTTGGGCAATGAGTGCTAAAAGAACAGCATTAAAGTCCCATGACATCTGAATTGACAGGACTGAGCTTGTTATAAGACTGCTTTAACAGCCTTGCCTTTTCTGATACTGCTGTGACTGTTAACTTTATAGCTTGCGGAGTGAAATGAAGCAGAGAGGTACAACTAGTTGAGGTAGCAACTAAATAAATATCATGTACACCTACCCTTTGGTTCTTAGCTTCCTAAGGGAGATGGCTTGTTCTTTATGTACAACCCCAAATCCAATGAAATTGGGACATTATGTAAAACATAAATAAAAACAGAAAATGATGATTTGCAAATCCTTTTCAACCTATATTCAATTGAACACAAAACAACGACAAGATATTTAATGTTCAAATGGATAAACTTTGTTTTTTGCAAATATTCACTAATTTTGAATTTGACACCTGCAACACATTCCAAAGAAGTTGGGACAGGGGAAACAAAAGACTGGGAAAGTTGAGGAATGCTCAAAAAACACCTGTTTGGAACATTCCACAGGTGAACAGGTTAATTGGAAACAGGTGAGTGTCATGATTGGGTATAAAGGGAGCATCCCTGAAAGGCTCAGTCGTTCACAAGCAAGGACGGGGCGAGGTTCACCACTTTGTGAACAACTGCGTGAGCAAATATTCCAACAGTTATAGAACGTTTCTCAACGTGCAATTGCAAGGAACTTTCATCACATACAGGCAGAAAACCAACAGTGAATGCCCGTGACCTTTGATCCCTCAGGCAGCACTGCATTAAAAACCGACATCATTCTGTAATGGATATTACCACATGGGCTCAGGAACACTTCAGAAAACCATTGTCAGTGAACACAGTTCGTCGCTCCATCTACAAGTGCAGGTTAAAACTCTGCCATGCAAAGTGAAAGCCATATATCAACAACACCCAGAAACGCCGCCGGCTTCTCTGGGCCTGAGCTCATCTGAGATGGACTGATGCAAAGTGGAAAAGTGTCCTGTGGTCTGATGAGTCCACATTTCAAATTGTTTTGTCCTCTGGGCCAAAGAAGAAAAGGACTGTCCGGATTGTTATCAGCACAAAGTTCAAAAGCCAGCATCTCTGATGGTATGGGGGTGTGTTAGTGCCCATGGCATGGGTAACTTGCACATCTTTGAAGGTATCATTAATGCTGAAAGGTACATACAGGTTTTGGAGCAACATATGCTGCCATCCAAGCAATGTCTTTTTCAGGGACATCCCTGCTTATTTCAGCAAGACAATGCCAAGCCACATTTTGCATGTGTTACAACAGCGTGGCTTCGTAGTAAAAGAGTGCGGGTACTAGACTGGCCTGCCTGCAGTCCAGACCTGTCTCCCATTGAAAATGTGTGGCGCATTATGAAGCGCCAAATACGACAACGGAGACCCCGGTCTGTTGAGCAAACGAAGTTGTACATCAAGCAAGAATGGGAAAGAATTCCACCTACAAAGCTTCATCAAATTCAAAATGAGTGAATATTTGCTAAAAACAATAACGTTTATCTGTTTAAACATTAAATATCTTGTCTTTGTAATGTATTCAATTGAATATAGGTTGAAAAGGATTTGGAAATCATGGTATTCTGTTTTTATTTATGTTTTACACAATGTTGTACTGTATACCCCCTGCTAAGAAAGCATGTGAGGTTGTTCCTCTTATATAGTAGGAAGCAGCCTTGGTTAGTCTTATGAGGATGATTAGTGAGATTTTATCATGGTCTTACAGACTTTCTGCCAAGCACTTCCAGTAAACCACAGCTTTTGTCACCATTAGCAAGGTTTTGTGTTTGAGCTGTTCTGATCGTGCAAAGCAAAAACATTTTTAGTCTCATTACTGTAACTGACCTACTTTCAAAGTTTTTGTGCAGGGTAATTGGATCCAGAATATGATTTGTCATGACACTGAACTGTATTTTCAATAGGTATAACCATCTGCATGTATTTTTAATAGTTTTAATCCACCACCACTGAAATTCTTTGCGGTGAGCCGACTGACCTTGGGTAGCTCAAAACAGCTTAAGGTCATTAAAGTTTGCCAGGCTTATGAAGTGACCTAAAGGTGTTTGCAGGGTCACAATCATCACGGAGAACTGGAGAAGCTAGGGTACACACAGTATGCCACACCAAATCTTACAGCACAAGGCATGGCTTGAGGCCTCTGAGGCAATGATATGTGTACAGATGTACAGTGTTAATCAGTGCTCATGTATGCACATCTTCACACTCTACGGGTGATGGGTCTTATTGCAGTCAGGGACGACCCTGAGCACTGATTTTCAATGTGTTCTTGTCTTTTCTGTTTTAATGAATTAAATTACATGGGCATGGTGGAGCCACTGAAACTGCCTACTCTGACCAGTCTTTGCACTGAGCTACAGCCACACACACTGGTAGACCTTAAGATCACATGTGTGAGTAAGTGTGTGTGTGCAGTTAATTAGTCAGGCTTCAGCAGCAGCAGTGTAGTTTGGTCACCACAGCTACCACAGAGTTCAAAGTGGACAGCCCTCCGCACTGAATGATGATGAACTTGACATGGTGAGGGCAGGACTTTAGAAAAAGAGGGCAACAGGAGTACTATTAGGGGTGTGTGTGTGTGTGGAAAAGTATGGATACTTCACTATAATTTGTACATCAGGTCCACACGAATGACTTATTATATAGCAATTCAGTAAGTTATTTAAGTACTTATACATAGTAATTATGTTGGTGTAACACATCCATGCAGGGCCAAAATGTAAATTTAAAGCACCCTTTTTCAGTGACTTTCAGTGAATTGGGTAAAATCACAGGTAAAGGTAAACATACCTTTCCAAAAACAACTTGAGTAGAAATACAAAGGTATTACATCAAAAGACTACTTAGGCACTGAATAACTTACAGAACTGAGATGGAGGTCCTCTCTTTTCAGATCATTTTGGTCTAAAATAAAATGCTAAAGCAACAAAGTCAGAGATTTATCCAATCACAAAGCAGTACAGATGTTATCATCAAACATAATAAAATTAATCAACATTTATATAGAGTTATGTCAATTGTCATGACAAGCTTATGTAGGTCTCATGTAGCCTTATGAATAGGACCTTAAAGTGATACCAATATTAATAAAAATGTTAGCGGTAAAGAGCACAGGAGCATTTATACTGCCTGACTCACTCACAGACCCTAATGACAGTGACCTGAGAACACAACGCACTGTTAGTCACTCTTTTCCACAATTCATGAACTTACAATAAATTACCCTTACAATTACCCTGGTCACCCGGTCAGGGAATCGAACTCAGGCCTTGCTTGCCGTGAGGCGACGGTACTACCCAAAGCACCACCTCCCTTTGCTATAGTTAATAGGTAATTGTGGATGAAGTACCTACTTGGCTCCTATAACAGGCAGTAGTTCTCACATTTCCTGGCCCCTGCATCAAACTGTAAAAAGTTCTAACCAATGTTCAACACACAAGAGACCCCTGACATAACAAGAAAATCCACTAATGTTTTTGTCTTTAGTTGTGCTTCAGTCCCTAATCAAAATCAGTCAAATCAGTCCCTAATACTACACAATTTGCCTAGAACTAAACACCACATGCTTTCAGATTACACTGACGAAATCAGAGTCGACCAACAGTCTCATCTCTCAGATCTTGCATAATATCTTTTTTAAAAAACACGACTTTAGATTGAAACAGACATTTCATACAGCAAGGCACAGACTGCTATATTAGTTATGTGTGGAAGAAAAAGAACCTATAGTTTATTATTATATTGTTTTTTTTTACATTGCCAATTAGGACAAAACGACTTTTGTCTTTCAATTTAGCTCATCTCAGCTCTTCTTTCAGCTTATCTCTCATTGAAAATCAGTTTATGGCTTTTGACATCATCACTTTGTTTCTGCTGTTCCTCCCACAGTAAATGATGATGAGTTATAAATATGAAATTGTTTGAATGTTCAATTTGAAATCAGAACGGCCAGAACTGTGAGTAGATCAGATGAATAAAGATTGGATAATTCTGACTCAACGGTACAGCATGATCATTTAAGACCTTCTTTTAGCCAGGACACCTTTCATGATTGGTAGGAGGAGCCTATATTGGTATGAGCAATCTACCTCATAATAGGTCCAATTATCCTCTAGTGTGGGCCAGGCATGGGGTTTTCTCTATCTCCACTTTGCTATTCACTATACATCATACATTGTGGAGATGCTATCAGAGGAGATATGAACATTAACCTCCATGACTAAACTGGGCCATGATGCATCATGATATATTGATTAAAGACACATGTATCATGATGAGTATCATATCAAGAGCCCCGTTCGATGTAACAGTGAAACACTGTGACAAGACTTTAGCTGGTTCCCTTATGATAGTCGAGACTTGGATTTATTTTATCTGCAGGTCCTACATCAGCTTTCCTAGAAATATGTGTGGTATTCTCTTATGAAGCCAGTGTTTTTTAATGTTTTCAGTCAGTGCTGATCGTATCTGTTCTCTATGCGCTGGTGACCAGGTGTGCATTCAGACTTGGCAATCACACAGCGGTTGGCAGCAAAAGGGTTTCTTTTAAACAGTCAAAGCTGGATGATGAGCATTCATAATTTTTCAACAACCATATCACAGCTGTATTATTACATTTCTGAACACGTTATTATTTCATTCAGGACGTCTAGTGTTTGAAAGCAATATCCAGCTGTCTGAATTGTAATTACACATATAAGCACATTTTGCTACTTGACCTGACCTGGTTTATTTTGGCAGCACATGCACAAACTGTTCATGAGAGCACTGAGAGAAGCCAGAGTGGTCTGTATGTGTGTGTGTGTGTGTGTGTGTGTGTGTGTGTGTGTGCATGTGTGTGTGTGTGTGTGCAAGCAAGAGAGAAAGAGAGAGTGTGAGAGAGAGAGAGAGAGAGAGAGAGAGAGAGAGAGAGAGAGAGAGAGAGAGAGAGAGAGTGAGAGAGAGAGAGAGAGACAGAGAGAGAGAGAGAGAGGGAGAAAGAGAAGTAAGAGAGCCAAGAGAGCGGCCAGTCTTGTGCCAGCCCAAGCCCTGTGTGTAAAAGGGTGTGAGTGGTCTTGTCCAAGCTGATATTTGATCCGCGCTTCGTGGGATTGGATCCTGTGTGCCGAGTGTCTGGCTAAATGCTTGAGTGCGCAGCTGGGGGAGCACAGCAGCGTTTGAGTCTGAGTGATAAAGTGTGTTACTGCAAGCTGCGTCATTTGACGATTAACCTCCACACACTATAAGAGCAGTGAGGGCTCTGTGTGTGTGTGTGTGTGTGTGTCTGTGTGTCTGTGTGTGTGTGTGGCTGGAGTAGAGGAAGTGCGATTGTGAGTAATGAGTTGAGTGATGATGACTGGTGGACACCTGCTGGGTAACACTGAATAAAGTCTACAGAAAGCTGGCACACAGTGCACATGCATGTACTGGAGGCAGGTATTGTTTCATAGGGACACACAAAACAAGAGCTCTAATGAAAAGCAATAATCAAAAAACATCTATTATAATATTTCAATCTGTTCTGTTAATTCACTCAATCAGACTACAGGGTTTGATTATAGGCCTGTGAAAAATCCTCAATCAATATTTACCTTCTCTATGAGTCAGCAATGGTTCATTGTAAATTAGCATTATAATATTGCATGTTTTCATTTCTCCTAATGCTGTCTTACAGTAAGAAACAGCCTGATGGCCACACCCATTTATATGCATTTTTTGCCACATAATGTTTTTAAAAATATTCTAATGAAATCTTTTTGAAGGCTTTGTATGTTATCTGTCTGCAATAAAGCATGCTGCAATCTTATGAGTATGCATGGCTTGGTATTGCTCAGTTAATTTCAACTACTGGGCCCCTTAAAACTCCTCTAGATTAGCGGTCAAAATAGGGGGTGTCCAGATGACGCCTTTTTAAACGTACGATGTGCAGCGTCTCTGGCTTAAATAGAGCAAGAGAACGGCTGAATAGAATGATAAACATTTCAAAATTGACATCTACTATAATAAACAGAAAATGTACATGTGTGAGTGGAGAAAAGGTAACCTCATTATTGACTGGCCACCTCCAGATGAGGTATGGCCCTCTTGGTGCTGTTTAAAATGCACAGTGTGCTGTGAGGCTAGAAAAGTGCTTTTCAGTCATGGTGTGAACTGCTGCATACACTAGGATGGAAAGAAACACGCTTCAAAGAGTTTTAAAGGACGTTAGTGACAGATTCTTTGGACGATGGAAGGAAAGACAGACAGAGTGACAGTGTGTGAAGTGTAAAGGGAAGACAAAGTAAGAACTACCTGCTAAACTCTTAATTCCCACCACAATGCTAACAAACAGAGTGATACCACTATAATCCGTCCACGACATTTTCAACTTCAACATTCAAAAGCACTTCCAAAGCACTTGAACTTGTGATGCCGCAAATGTCAATTAAGATGCATGAGGAGAGGCATGGAACACGTTTGGGGGTTTCACTGGAAGCTTCTAGATAAAGCCATCGTGCCACCAGCCTGGAATTGCAATGGAATCTGGAACTGAAGCCACTTGATTTTAACTAAAATAAAGTAGCTTTTACCTTCTCCCTTTTACACATATAGGCTTACTTTACAGCATGCATGCAGGATTGCAGAGTGCTGATAACCAGTGAGGGAAGCTACTTGACGCACTTATGATGATACAGGCCTGGTATTTTGATGTACATGTGGAGGGTCCTGGTGCAGCAGAGATGAGCACTACAGCCATAATTGTAGCTCCCCCCACCACCTCACTTGATCACTATGCTGTTAGTGAGTTCCAGGGCGCAGCAGCAGGACCAGAAAAACGCTGCTGGGCAAAAATAAACCACACATCCGCATGTGGAACACAGCAAGAGGAGCCTCTCTTCCTAGAGAGTTATGTAACAATGAAACTGAACTGTGTAATGTCTTATACTAGTATAACAACGTTATTAAGAGACCCCAAAGCTGCAATACGTTCAGACAACACAAATCAGGTGATTAGCTCTTCGTCAGAGACTCACTGGAGTCTTGAAGGACTAATAAAGGCACATTTTTACATTTCTTTTGTCAGTGGTGTTACTGATGTCACTGCTTGTCCCATAGCCAGTCACAGCAAAATAACAGCAATCTGCTCTCTTAAAAATAAACGTTCATAAAAGGTTCTTGGCTTGGATGTTCTAGGATAAACCTTTAAGTGATATCGGACCTTAACATTTTGTCAGAATTCTTAAAGAAATATGTAAATATTCTCAGAATTTCAAAACCCACCCACTCCATGCAGCCCATATATGGACATCATGATAAGATCATTTTGAACTCACTGTTTTTGCAGTGTCATGAGAATCAATTCAGTTACTCATTTTCATATATTCAATTTACATATATTACATATTCTGTTCACATATTTCCACTTATTCTATAGTAGTCTAGGCCCACTTACTCAGGCTGAAGTTCTAGAGAGTGTTTCAGCTCTGAGTACTTTTTGAGACACAATACAGGACAGCCAATCAGAACAGAGATCTTTTACATTTATCAGTCTTAAAGGCACAGTTACAAATACAGCAGTTTAATTCTGAGGGATGAGTGGTCATGTAAAAATGAATTATGACCACTTCTGGTATATAACACCACAAATGTTGTATGCAAACCTCGCGTATTACAAGACGAACTTAGGATATGTTCCCTAACTAAGAGAAGCTCTTCTATGAAATGGTTCCAGTAAACCCTATTGGCACATTTCATTTTAAAGGTGTAGCTCAACTTAAAAATGTAACTAAATGTATTAATCCAAACACATTCTTTGAAACAGAGCAAAGAAAAATGATGAAAGCAGTATTTTTCACCAATCCAATCCAGTTCAACACTTCAAATCAACATCTGCCATGTAACAATTTTAAATAGGTAAACTTTCTGTGTAGTTAAATAATTACCATGCCAGCAAAGTCATTCAGAGGGGCTTGGTGTGAAATGCTCTTTTCTAGAGAAACGTATCGAGTCAGAATTGTTTACAATGGTGGTGATGGGAACGAGACATCTGAAAAGTTTAATAAGTAAAGTTATTACATGATGTGGTGGTGAATATGCTTTCTGATGCCCAAGACAGTGTTTTGAAATAGTGTTGAGCCAGAGTTTTCATCTAAAACATGTTATAATCCATTCATGTGGACAATTATATATAAACACCCCCAAGGCATACATATGTTCATTGGTGGTTTTGGATAGTAAACAAGATGACTACATTTCTGTTGTAGACACAACGACTCCTGGTTCCTATCACGACTACTGTAAGAAAGCAGTAGTCTCTCTACAAATGAAGCATTGCACATCAAACCACTCTGGAAGACTTTGGTTACATCTCAACCATTAAATTATGCAGAAGAAATTTTTACAATTGGTGGAATTTCCCTTCATATGTTTTCATTTAGAGGAAGCTGAAACATACACTGTGTTTTGCTTTGACTGTCTGTGATCTTGACTGGAATTTCATATTTTGTCACAATAAATCAGTTTGTTTAATTACAGGCGTGGACATTTGTAAGTGCATATGCACTCATTTTAGCATAAAGATCATATTCTAGCATCCAGATTAGCTTTATCTGAGTGACTCCTTTCCATCTATCCTTACTATTGGATGTCATTATGATGAGCTTTAAAACAGTACAGACTGTGTACATTTTGTTATTATAGAATGCTCAAAACTAAGTAGTGACAATGATACTGCTTTTCTATTCCAAATACACTGGTAAATTAACAGCTTCACTTATTGGTAAATCTTATTGGTACAGCTTTTTGAGTGTGCACACTACAGACATTAAGATGTTACCAGTATTAGCAACAGAAATAGCAACAGCCCTGTTTGGCATGACATGCTGAGCTGGCCTCCTTTCTCTATGGTTACACCATGACTACAGGAAAATCTTTACATCTGAAACTTTCAGAATCGTTCATATGCAGGGCTCCTTTCCAAGAGGTTGTCATGGATACTGTACATAACTCCAATCGCACTTGTGTGTGCACTTTGATTGGCACCCTTATGGAGGGGTGTGGGAGGGTGTGATTGTGGCTTGAGACTAGCAGCAGCAGTGTGTGGGTTATAGGGCTTGGCTTCACTAAAACCCTGCACAACTTTTACCCTGATTTTAGCCCCAAATCTCAGTCTAGGGCTGTGCTGGTTCGCTCTAGTCTGCAAATTTGGGTCAGTTGGTAGTTGGGAGAATAAATCAAGCAGTGGGTGAAGGGTGCAGGCTCAGAATTTTTTCCTTCTGAATGCATTTTAGAAAAACTTAAAGTAGATCAAACATCTGATTTTTTTCAACCTCGTGGTGTATATTGGTCAGCTTCTCAATCTGAATGGACTCCTCCAAGAACCAATGAAAAACTAGAGTGCAAAAGAAGAATTCTGCAAGAAAAAAAGAAAAAGACAATGACGTGTGACAGTCACTGGTTGAAATGTGAATGGGAAAGCTCAACATAGCATCTGTTTATGAGGAAAGTTGTGCCCTTCAGGAAAATGAGTCAGTTCGCTTTCTGTGTAAGGGGGAAAGCCCCCCGCATTATGGAGATATGCACATGTGCAGTAGATAAAACAAACTGAAACAATGAGTCTTTGTGCGTTATTTGAGTCAAAATGCTATAAACCATTTATGCTACTTTTGTCAGATTTTATCAGTTGTTTCAAATATGCTTTTGAACCATTAATGTGGCTTAGTTTCAGTGTATAGATCTCTCCTTATTCAAAGAGATAAGGGTCTGGTCTTGTATAGCTGGAAATAACTGCACAAAGATGTTGCAAAGATGGCCAGCAAGTGGACAGACTTTCCTATAAGGGTTTTGCTACAGTTTAGCTCAGCAACAACTTAAAAGTGCTATTGTGGGATCCCAGGTCATTTAGTGTGTGATTATTTATGCTTCACTCAAAAATATACATTATAATCTGTTAGGACTTTAATAGTCATATAGTGTGTCCATGGCTTAATTAAGAGAACAGCTTCAACATAAAAAAGGCAATCAGTCATTTAACTTAAAGTCAAAGTGTGAAATACAGTGGGTCCTGGGGGGTCTGGGACTACCTACTTAACATCTTGAACCTCTGGAAAGTCTCAAAATCAAAATTCTGTAAGGTCCCTATAAATAAACTTATAATGATGTTGCCATGATGTTATTGCTGTCATTAGGGTAAAACATATTCAGCTCATTGTTTAGCTGCTAGACCCACAGCCGACAAGCTTCTGTCACCGGTATGCTTAGTAGAGACACAACAATAGTCTGCCTCAGTGTGCCGCTGTTGCAAATTGGTTCACCAAGTTGGTTCTTAATAGTCTAGCACTTGTAACTATGCCCTTTGAAAATTTTTACAGTATGCCTGTGTTACATTATTTCATAACATTTTGTTGCAGTGCTCATATCCGTGTAGCACATTTTTGTTACTTTATGTTTTAGTACACAGGTATTAAAGAAATGGAATATTTGTTTCAAAGCCTAATGTTTGAGTTCATTGTTTTTTCAGCATTTATTCTGCATATATATATATATATATATATATATATATATATATATATATATATATATATATATATATATATGTGTGTATATATATATATATATATATATATATATATATATATAAAATTCACATTTTCAGTCTACAACAGTTTTGTTGTAATTCATATTATAAGGAGTGTTCAGCTCTGAGTACTTTTTGAATGGGCCACAACACAGGGCAGCCAATCAAAATAGATCTCATTTACATATATATGTTTTAAGGCATGTTAACAAAAACATCCTTATATGACCACAGCCCACAAGCAGGCCCAAAGTTTTAGTGCACATTTCTGGAACCTAAGAGTAGCTCAAGCAGTTTGCATTGAAGTCTTGTAGTTACTAAATAGTAATCCTGAGTTTGTAATAATTTTGGGGGTTAATTCTTTGGGATAAAGAGGCATGGAAAGGCTCACATAAATATGAATTATGACTGGTGTTGCTGAATGAAATCACACTAAAAGACTGAGTGAACCTCAGGGAAACAATGACATACAAGAAAAATGGATATAGAACCTTTAAGAAACATTTGAAACACAATGTTAAAAGCCTTTGTAGAAGCTTTTTGTACACTGTTTGCACAAATGGCCTACTTGAAATCCTTCTCTTTCACTGAGTTATGTCAAAATAATGATTAACTTGCCAGCATTATGAAGTAAGACATACCTTACAACTGCAGACACAGAGCACAGATACTAAACACTGATAAGCTTTTAAAGACAACAAAAAATCGTACACTTACATACAATTGTAACATTTTACCCTAAAGCCAAACATATACCGACTTATATGTTGATCAGGAACCTGCTTAAAAGAGAAGAGGAAGAGTTGTGAGTAACTATTAAATTCCTTTATTTTATTTAAATTTTTCACCATATCTAAAAGATCCTTAACTGACATTTTAGTAGGAATTGATGCAGGTACACAAGGATTTCTGTGCTTTGTCAATTTGATTTTTGTCTTTTTAATACTCAGGTCACTGGAGGCTGAAACGTTTTCTCTCATAATGTCCATATCAAACTCAGGTCAAGCACTTCACCACTTTTGTGCTGTTTTTGTCTGAGACTTTTCTATCACTGCGGCATAAAAACACTAATGTGCCAGTTTAAAGTGCACTTTAAAAACTCTGCATTTGCCACTTTAAAAGCTGCTCTACACATTTTACAAGGAACAGTATGAGACCTGAGTCAGTATTAACTCTGTCCATCAAGTCAGTCATTACCTGTTGACACAAGTGAGTCACTTGTTGTTCTACTGAACAAGTGTTGCTTCTGTATCACACAAACAGGACAACTGAAGCTGCTGAGTGTGTGCGTGTGTGTGTGTATATATATATATATATCTTTGCTTAGAAGAGCCTCTCTATAGGAAATATTTCCACACTGTCACATCTCATCATAAAATAACAGAAATTAAGTTGGGAGGTTTTTTGTACTGCCCTCTAGCCAGCTCTCTCTGTTCCTGTTAATTCGCATATGTCCGTTAGCTCTTTAATTAATGGAGGCTTAAAGGTCACATTTTTCTCCCTCTCTCTCTCTCTCTCTCTCTCTCTCTCTCTCTCTCTCTCTCTCTCTCTCTCTCTCTCTCTCTCTCTCTTTCTCTCTCTCTCAATTTCTCTCTCTCTCTTACTCCTTCTTCTTCCTTCCCCTTCAGTTTCAAAATAGTCTGGCCATAATGTGCCATCATTACCCCTTTGTCTTTCTCTCTCTGTTGCTTTCATCTCTATCTCTCTTCTCTATCTGTTCCTCTCTCCTTCTCTTTCATTTTCGCTCTGCCTTCCTCTCTCTCTCTCTCTCTCTCTCTCTCTCTCTCTCTCTCTCCAAGGCTGCTATTGCTTTGCATGCAGAATCTCATTCTTAATCTCTTGTCTTCTCTTTCTGTGCCCTCTCCAAATCTTCCCCTCCTTCGCCATGCAGGAGGGAGGCAGACGTGGATGGAGGAGTGGGATGCCACTCCTGCACCCTGTGGGGACAAGGAGAACAACAGAACAGTGGAGGAGAGATCAAAGAAGCAGGAGTGAGTGGGGATGGCATTAGCTCTAATTCTATTGAGGAGTGATTTGTCAGGCAGGCAAACCTGAAGATGCACATGTGTCATCTGCCTACGCTGCCTTGAGCCAGCAACACGATCACATTCGAGTTAAAGGATGGAGGAAAGAAAATCCTCAGCATTTATGCTTCGCGTTCCTTAGCAAATAGTGCAGCTGCTGTAAGACTGCTAGACATGCTTTTAGTATACAGTTTTTAAAAAGACAGTGAATTGTTCATGATTCAAAGGTGTACATCATTTCCATATGAATAAAGTCTAATGCATCAACACAACTGTTGCCAAAATGTAAGACAAATGAACTTCCTTTTTCAAGAAGCACAATGAAAGACAAAGACAAAAAAGCAAGATGCACATAATACACTAAATTGGTCCATGTATATACAGTGGTTTGTGAGTTTGTTACATACTCCTCTCTTGTACATGAGGTTCACCTACCGTATAAGTCTGCTAGGTAAATAATTAAAAATAAAAAATAATAAACAGTAACCTGTTGTTGTCCAACCACTCCCTTCATCACTGGTCAGTTTCTGACTGCATAGCCAATGTTGACCAGATATTATCTGTGTGGTAGACCATTCTTAGCACAGCAGTGAAAATGGCACTGTCCCAGTATCAGGCAGAAGCCCCTCCCTTGTAGCTCTTGCTGGTGTACAGTTAAACTGCCTTTCCACTGTTTGGTACTGGCTTAACTCGACTTGACTCTACACTTTTCTTGGTTTTCTAATATGGCAAGCCTAGTTCCTGGTTACGGAGCCCCACTGGTGACATCCTGTATAAATAAAAATAATATATGGCCACGACTTAGTAAGCCATGGCAATGAGATGCCAATGCATGGCTATGACTTAGTAAGGCATGAGAATAAGATCCTATTGTGTGGCCATGGATTAATAAGGCATAATCTCGTTCCCATATCTTACTAAGTCGTGGTTATGGCTTAATTACTTTATTCCCGTGCCTTAATAAGTCATGGCCATGCATTAGGATCTCATTCCCATGTGTTAATAAGGCGTGGCTACACATTATTTTTCGTTATATGGGATGTCACTGTCTCTGTACCTGGTACTACTTTTGGTATCACCTTCGTCAAGGTTCCAAGTGAGCTGAGCCGATACTAAATGGTGACATGGAAAAACTGCAGCCTACTGACTGGAGACAACTGTATCACCGTAAACATGGATGCAAATATGCTAATGTTAGCTACCAAGTTAGCATACACTCTTGCATCACCTTTGAGCAACCAGAATCATCTTGTCATCTGAATTGTAATGTAATTGTAATGTAATAGTAGTGGCCATTCATCAGTCGTCAGTATCCAACCACAGAGTCAGTCTTAGCTGGACATTTTTGGGTGATGGATCATTCATAATAGTGACACTGTTAATAATACTCCACTGCATTTTTTTTTGCTGTTCATCAGTCATCATTACATTAGAGGCCCTACGTCATGGAAAACCTCTTTGAAGTAATATGTAACAATAAGTCATGTGTAAACACCGTTGAAGTTTCAAAATGTACCACTCACATCCCAGTCCATACAGTCTACTAACCAACAATCCGTTGTGAAGTCACTGTTTCTGTGATGGCATGAGAACCATAATTTATCTATATCCACTTATTCAACGAACAGCAGTTTAGCTCCAGAAGTTATAAGAAGTGTTTCAGCTGAATGCTTTTGAAAGAGGCACAATACAGGGCAGCCAATCAGAACAGAGCCCATTTGTTTAATATCAGTCTTAAAGGCACAGAAAAAGAAACAGGCTGTTTAATTCTGATGGAAATGGGGCACAATACAGAGCACCCAATTAGAACAGAGGTCATTTACATAAAAGAGGCTTAAAAGAACAGTAACTAGACTGTTTAATTCAAGGAATACAAAGGATAGGTTGGATAATTGTCATAAAAAATGCATAACGACTATTATTGGTACATAAAAGCACACAAATGATAAGTGGACCTCATAGAAGAAACAGACAAATGTGGATATTTGCCCTTTAGAACATGTTTGAGCAAATCCTTTTGCCTTCCAGTGTATGCTTTATTCAACGAAAATGGTGTAAACTTTAGAATCAAGTGAACCCAGTGTCCCACTTTTTCATGTATGTTAAGTGTCAGAACCACAGTGGAGCCTCTCAGGTCAATAAAGAGAGCCCTCTGCACATGCACACACACACACACACACACACACACACACACACACACACACACACACACACACACACACACACACACACACACACACTCACACACACACACAGAGGCATATCACACAGAGATCTCGTCATCCATCTCTGAACAGCAAACAGTTGGTCTCTGATGTCATTACGTAGGCTGACAGCTCAATCATAACTAGCACTCTCCATATTGTCCTTATTTCAGAAAATAAGAAAAACAATTATCCCAGGAGTAATTAAAGCATTGAAGGCACGAATGACAGTTTAATTGAATGATTTAAGTTTTAATGAAAATTTAGAATCTTAATCTCACAACCTGCAGGTGCTTGTCTTTCTGCAGCCAGTGCTAAAAAAAGAAAAAATAAAAGGAGAAAGGACGCGATTTGGCCTAAATGGTTGAAAATGTTGAACAGGGAGTGTTGCGCTGCCTCATTTTCCAGATGACCCCTCAAAGTCAAATAAAAGGCCATCACCACATGTGGGTCCAGAATCCTATTTGCCCCTGAAACAGCGACATTTTGAGGCCCATGTCCTAGATTCTCTCAACTACACATACACACACCCCACCCACAGAGGCCACCTCTGAAGCCAGCCAGACTGCACTTGCCATAAACAAATTACAGAAGATTTATGAGCACCTGGAGGCTTCTGTTTTGTTTTTTCTCCACCCACAACCCCCTACCCCTTATTTTCTCTCTCTCCACACTCCTCTCTGTTTCTCTTTTTTTTACTACATTGTCTATCTATCTTGCTCCCCCATCATTGAATTAAAGTGTCTCCGTAAAGAGCGCTTTATTACTGCCTGTGTAAGGGCCAGAACAGGCCGTTAACCCTGCAGTCTCGTCCCACAGACGAGGGCAGAAGCTCCAGCTCAGCCACCCTGGCCCTGGACTCCATAAAACACACGCTAACAGACAACACAGTGGCCACTCATCATAATACTGCTGCTCTCTGTCTAGCCGTGGATCAGCACTGTAACATTATCTGCTCACATTTCACATTGTGCGTCATTTCTCTATGTGTGTCATTCAGTTACCAAAGCAAGACTGTATATGTGTTTTGTCTCAATGTCAGTCCATCTGCTTTGCCGTCAATGTCACTCTCTTTGCTGAGAAACTGTCTCAGTCTAGCTTGCTATCAGCTGTCTAAGGCTATGCTTAAACAGCAGAGGGAAATGTTCAAATCTGATTTGCTTATCTGCTGAAGACGTGGGTCTGGGCCACAGTATGGGGCAATGTGATGTGAAAGCTTTAGATCTACGCAGCTTTTGCCCACTGAATGTCATTTTTAGCATGTTTCCCTGCCCTGAGGCTTAAGGTTTTATCTGCACTGTTCGTAAAAGGTTGGGAACACTTAGCTTTTCAAAACGGTTTAAAAAATGAACAAGCGTCACATTAAAGTACCCATATAATGTAAAAACAAAGTTTCCTATATATATCCATCCATTTTGTAAGCCAGTTCTCCCACAGGGTCGCAGAAGTTTATATATATATATATATATATATATATATATATATATATATATATATATATAAGCATATATATGGTTTTAATACAAAAAGGCATTGTTTTAAGTGGACTTATGACAGGCTTTATATGGTTGCATGTTGCCTGCAACATAATTTCTGTGCATGATAGTTACACTATCATTGGGGCAGTTGGGGCAGTCATGGGCTGGAGGTTAGGGAACCAGTCTTGTGACCGGAAGGTCGCTGGTTCTATCCCTAGAGCCGACAGAACATGACTGAGGTGTCCTTGAGCAAGATACCTAACCCCCAACTGCTCCCTGGTTGCTGCGGACTAAGCTGCCCACTGCTCTGGGCAAGTGTGCTCACTGCCCCCTAGTGTCTGTGTTCTCACTAGAGTGTACGTGGTGTTTCATTTCGCGGATAGGTTAAATGCGGAGGTGAAATTTCCCCATTGTGGGACTAATAAGGGTCTCTTAATCTACACAAAGTAATTTATTACTTTTGATTATATATTTGATTTGATTAGTTTTTATTACATGCAGTTCATAACTTATAATGTGTTGATGTAATGTGTCATATATGTTTGCTGCATTTTTATCGTCTTTGTACAATTTTCCAGCTGTCACTGACATTTTTCTATATCTATGGGTCTTTTATCTATATATCTATGGTTCTTTACTATATAATCTTTTTAAATCATGTGTTTTAAAATCAATCTGTTTTGTGTATTTTTAGCTTTTGAAAGTTAAAGTTGATTCAGCATTCAGTGCTTTCAGGTGATTAAACTACCTATGAAGGAAAAGGTTTTCAATGTACTTTTAAATTAGTTTGTAAAAACTGTCAAATATGAAGCTGAGCAAAATATATAGAATAAGCAAACAAATACTCACCAGTATTTTCTTCCTCCAATAATTTAAGTCAATCAATACCCAGAAAAGTTTCCCCAAACATTTGACTAGCAGTATATTTGCTATACATCCTACGCAAATATTACAGAGAATCACACCAGAAATAATAAGTCAATATTTAAAAGGCCTTTCAGTTTAGTCTCAGTCTACAAAGGTATTTCAGTGGAGACTCATGCTGAAACAATTTGATTCTCAATCCAGGAAACAGCACTAACCAGACAAACATGGGATCAAAAGGATGTGGAAATGTAAAGCTAAATTACACAGGATTTACTGTTACTCAAACATGGACTAGATAACAAATCTGTCATTGCCATTCATTACAAGACTCTGTATATACTGGTCGGCATCAACGTTGGAGACTCAACTCGTTTTTACATATGAGCGAGCAAAGTGCTCTTAATGATCTGATTCCTGTGTTTCTCTTCCTTTTCTCTTTCTCTGTCTCTCTCCCTCTTGCACCCTTAGGGTCTGCTTCAGAGGGCAGCAGACAGAGAGTGACATTTCCTCCAGAGCAAATGCTGTCTTTCTCTCTTGGGCTCCAGTTTCTTAACCCTGGCATTTGCCAGTAATTGGGCGGCTGTGTGTCTGCTCCCTGCTTCTCTGTAGGTGTCATGTCAGAAGATGACTAAAAACACACTGGTAGAGAAAAAAAAGTCTGCCTGTAAGAAATGTTCTTCAAAACTAAACTTTTCCCAAGGTGTTTTCAGTTTCAGCAAAAGGCCCTTCAAGAAATCTTTTCCATGAGGGCTTGTACAGGCAGAGAGAAAAGGCTCAAAAAGTCCTCCTTTTTCAGAAAGAAGAGCAAGGTGTTAATTGTTCGACTGCACAGATTTGACATGGTTCAGAACGCACATGGTTTGTGCATACTGCAAATAAGAGTGTTATGCAAATCAGCGTAAAGGTGTTCACAGTCATAATACTAATGGATCTGGAAAGCATGTTTTTATTCTACAGCAGCTGTAGTGATACGGCGGTGCTGTGCTTCAGGGTACATAAAAATGTTATAGGTGGGCTTTTTCAGATGCAAACAGAAATACAGAGCATCTTCTGGGTTATGAAAACCCAGAAATGTTAAGAGAATAAATAGCCATTTCTTATGCTTAGCCTTCCTTCAAACAGTCCATTTCTCTATGCTTTCACTGTGAGCCTTCAAGGGATATTGAACATCACTAATGCAATGCAGAGAGATAGAGGCAGGGGGAGAGAGAGGGAGAGAGAGACTGAATGAGTCTGACAGACAGACAGACAGACAGAAATACAGTGAGAAAGACAGAAAGACAGATGTGATGTTCCCTCTCAGAACCAGCTCCAGTAAGGGCTAAATAAGCCTCATTTAAATCAGGTTGCATCACTTAGAGCAAGCGAGTGTAAAAAGGTCGCAAGAGGTTAGAAGCATGTTTCATCATTCCACATTTACCAGCTAAGCTGTTAAACTGTCTACAGAAGATGTTTCACTTCTAAGACATGTGAATTGATTCCAGTTAAATACTGTGGTTGATTTCAAAGTTGGCCAAATGACAATCTGCAATTACATCTCACTGTTAATGTACTGTAATCAGCTAGATAAGTGTCATCATTTAGGAGGAAAAAGTTTGAAATGAAACTCAGCAATGGGCGTCAAGAGTTTAAAAATAGTTGCACCACGTTTCTAAAAATGCCCATCTGCTTCTGGCTCAGAGATGCTGCAATGACTTGGAATATTTGCACAGGAACTATAAGGCACTCGAATGACGTTCAGCCACAGTTCCTCTGGGCGTCATGACATCCTTCAGTTTATTTGCAATAATTTACAGCCAGACTCATTCAGACAAAGAGAAATGGTCAACGACAAGTCAGGCTCAAGGTATAGTCAAATCAAAGTGATCCTTCATGTCTTAGGCTTCAAAGGTTTTATTAAATTTTAAAGAGTGAAAAAAGGCCACAGGGTGACCCTGAGGCACACCCTGCATCATTAGGATCACACGGAAGTCCACAATCAAATATTTAACCTCAAATATACCACCCCGGGTGAGTGATGACCTAACAACCTTTATTGTGAGAAAAAACATCAATGTTCACACATGCTGCTCTTTAGACTTTGGCTCTTGAGCCTTTAGCTCTTGAACCCTGGGCTTATTATTCAGCTGTTACCCTTAATACTTCACTCAGAATTCACTCAATGTGAATTATTCAGTATGAAACTATCATATAAGTTATGCAGTTAACAGAGTCAGGAGTTCAAATGAGGGTCTATATAGAGTCAAGAGAATGAGGTTAAAACATAGTAAAAAAAAAAAAGAAGTCCAAGGTCAACATATGCCTTAAGTATAATATAAGTATAAATATAAGTATAATATCTGAGCACAAGCAATACAAAATATTTTAATATATATATGTATATATACATGTATATGCATGTGAGATATTGATCATGAATCCAGTGTCTAGAAGCAACACAGCTCCCCTTCTGCACTCTTGTCTCTGACACTTAGCTCTCTTGTCCTGTGTCCTGTCCCTCACAATAACACAATGTCTCTAAACACTGGACCAAACGTGATTTGTAGGCAGCATGACCTTTTGTGTGGGCTGGTCAGAGACAGAGAGCTATCTAGGTTGAGTTACGATGTTGTGTGCAGTGCTGTTCCTGAGCTATCTGGATCAGATAAGAGTCCTCCATATTCAGAGCTGAGCTGCCGAGGGAGAGAGAGAGAGAGACAGTTAGGGGGTAAAAGAGACTCGGCTGGTGGAGAGAGCTCTAAATAAGTCATTCATTAGGACACAAAGTGAAGAGATACAAGACAAGGGCTCACAGGAGAACATGTATTAGCACAAACACACCAGAAAAAAGCATGCTCTCTCACTGATACACACACACCAACCAAACAAGCATGTGTGTCCACAAACGCAGCAACAACCAGACATGCGCAAAATGACCACTAACTTCAGTATATCTATATATATATATATATATATATATATATATATATAAATATAGATAGATAGATAGATAGATAGATAGATAGATAGATAGATAGATAGATAGATAGATAGATAGATAGATATGGTAACTTTACACTAGAAAGAAAAAACGTACTTTACTTTTAACGTAAGACAATGGAACTAGACGTTTTTAAAGTCATTTTGGGCTGTTTATTCTGGTCCACTCATCATGAAATTTACACACAATGTAATTTCAAATGTATTTTCAAATTATGTCCGAAACTGAAAAACATCAAAAATGGAGATACAAGGTTTGGTTCTGACAGCAGCGAGATATATATACACACACACACACACACACACACACACACACACACACACACACACACACACACATATATATATATATATATATATATATATATAGTCACTTACAGGGTAGGAGCAAAGAATGAGGTCTATATAGTCATTGGTGCATGACAGTGAAAAAAAGGCCATGCCTGTAGCTTTGTGTATGCATGTGTGTGCTTGCCTAATTGCCATCATGCTCAGTCAGTTGGGATGCTGGGTAATTCTGTTGGCTGTTCTGGAGGATTCCTATGTGGGCTGGAGGCAGGGAGAAAAGATCAGTGTGGGGACAAAAGAAAAAAATGGGGACGTAAGAAAAAACGAGGACAGACAATAGAAGGAGAAAGGAAATAGAATATAAAGAGAAGAGAAGAGAAGAGAAGAGAAGAGAAGAGAAGAGAAGAGAAGAGAAGAGAAGAGAAGAGAAGAGAAGAGAAGAGATATAAGGCTGGTGTTGAACAACCAAATAAGCCCAGTGAATTGACTTAAAATTTCCATGGTGATTCTCCACTGACAATACTGTTTTTAAGTCTAGCTCTGGGTTTAATCAGTGAGCAGGAACCTGGAACACTCATAGCAGACACATTGGCAGCTCAGTCACTTGTATACCAAGTGTCAGTGAGTGCTAGTGCAATCAAAGAGAAAGTTAAGAACTGTTGAAATTGCACAGACTTCACATGGCTCTGCACAAACTGCCTGATCTTTTAATCATTACTTCTCTTCCATATAGCACATTTAACAGAATCTGCATTCACACTATCAGTGTCAATGAGCACAGATTGAGCGCTGGTGTTAGTGATGTAATACTGTTGTAAACAAGATCAACTAAATCTTGAAATGAATGCGCCACCCTACAAAAATAACCTTCACTGAATAAAAAATGGCAATTTAACTTGCTTTCCTACCCACTACTGCTAAGTTTCAACCAAGCTGACACCAAAATGCAGGCTAATGGATGTCACCATGTGCTTTTATGTTACCATAGCTACCCATGAACCAAGGGTGTTAAAAAATTGGCGATATAAGGTGTCCAGTAAAGACATTAGGGGGCAATGGCCCTCTTGAAGTACAGGATCCAGTGGGATTGCCCTGTCTACCACTGTGTTGCAGTGAGTGCGCTCAGTGCACTTGTGCTGATAATGAGTATGATGTCAGTGACGTGAATGGCGCTAATCTCATAGAGAATGGGTGTTACAGCCATAGTGTTAGTGGGTTTTAGCTGTTAGTGACGTTATAGTGGCATACTGAGTGGTGCTATATTCCTGCTGAGTGTTAGAGAATGTTCCTGGACTGTGTGCAGTGATTCGCCACACTGAGCATCACACGCACTCTTCAGAGAGGGGGGCTGAGCCTGGCTTTACCACTCTCCATCCTTCCTTTCCCTCAGCTTAGACCACAAGGTCACACAAACCCTGTGAGGATAAATCCAGCTCTACAATAGGCTTAGCTTTGAGTCCTGCCCAACTCAAACAGCGAGAGGCATGCAAACATGGCCTGCTCACAGGTCTCACACAATAGCCATCGTTCCGCTTCAGCTACACCACTTAGTGCTCACTGGCTCGCCATGCTGCATTATGCCACACACACACTTAAGAAGAGGCTTTTTGGCCCACCATGTTTGTTAGTTGTTTCCTTTAGGGTCCTTATGTATCCCATGGATTTCTTAATATTCCTGAAATGCACACCTCTAATATTTTCATACAATTGGTCTGTTAATGTGTGGTGTAGTATTAATCTATGTAAGACTTGATGTTAAAGAGACTCATTTTGAAGATAGAAGTTAGATTATCTTACTGAATTGGCAGTTCATTTTTGTTTCAAGCATATTTCTTACAGCAAGCAAAACTATCTGCCAATATATTAGGATAATTTGGTCTAATAAAACCATTTACAAGTAAAATATGTCTAGAAATAAGTTAAATAATGTTATAACAAGGTTATAACAATCTCAAAATAAGAAAGACATGGCTTGTTTGATACCCAGATGACAACAATGCAGCATATTTGAAATGATAAAATCTGACAAAAATAAACAGCTTGTGGTGTTCAGCTCAAGCAATGCACAACAAATGTGCTTTTCCACAACAGGGGGGCTCTTCCTGCTTTACCAATAAGCAAATTGGCTCATGTTATTGAAAGGTTGAGCCTGTCACTGTAAGCTGTGGAGCAGATGTGGAGATGTGGAGCATTACACACTTTTCCTTTCATTTTTCAAGCAGTGCCCTGTCTGCTCCTCTTTCAGAGAGGCAGAGACAAGCCATCCAACTACTTTGCCATTTGGAGACAAAACATTCCTGGACAGGGGCAAAACTTCAGGCTAATCAAGTGTACTGTAATAGGGATGGGCAATACCACTAATTTATTTTTAATTCCGCAGCCAATATGCTAATACTAATACTTTTTAAAAAGGGTAATTCTTTGAAGTTTCTATAATGACAGCATTCAACATGTATCTGAAAGCCTTCGCATTAGTATTAAATAAACTGCCATATAAGCTGTCTGTGTAGGAAAATTATAAATGGTCTGTCTTTTAAGAGCATTCACTGCAACTCAGATAACGTCAGGACCAGAAGAATCAATATTTCGGTTTCGATCTGCCCATTTTTACATTGCTGCGTCACCCACCACACCCCACCCCACCTCCTCTTCACCATGATTGGACAGTTTTGGACTCACTGTGCTTTCAGTGACCACTGATAAAGTACTTAGTGGTCTGGCTGAAGCTGAAGTATTTTGGCTTTTGTTTTACTGGGGCTGTGCTGTTCCAGGGTTGAGTGTGTGTGTGTGTGTGTGTGTGTGTGTGTGTGTGTGTGCAAGTTTGGCTCTATTAAGCCTTATGTTCAGTGCCAGAGATGTCTTTCTTTAATGAAAGCCATATCAGAAAGACACCAGCCGGCTAGCCTCTCTATCCTTCTCTGGCACTCTCGTCTTCTTCCAACCATCTATTTCTCCATCTGTTCTCACCATCTCTCTGTCACTCTGCTGTCGTCTCTTAGTCACACTGGTTGCCCAGCGGGATCTCACCACTGCAAATTCATGTGAATTTTCATGAACCAATGGTGCAAAGCTATAAAACCTTCTGAATCATTAAGGTAAGGATTAGGGGCAGATTTAACAGCTGTAGCATCTCTCCTTTGAATTCTTCATCAGGGAAAGTAGGTTGGGAAGCTTCTTTTTTCCTTTCCATACAATATTTGCACTGTATCCCTATATTGCAGATATATAATTCTCAGCTGCTTTTCTCTTTTTCTCTGCCCGCCTCATCCCTTTCCATTGTTGCCATCTGTCTCTCTGTCATCTTCATCTCTCCTCATTCTTCTTTATTCCTCTGGGCAATCTCACATACTGAAGTGGCTGTCTCGTATTCTCTCTCTCTCCCTCCCCATCCACACTCATGCACAAGCTGTGCTGCTGTTTTACGGTGCTGTGTGAGCAGTAACAGAGGCATTAGGCGTCAGGTGGCTATAAACAGCGTGTAATGGGTGGAAAGCGACAAAGGGAGAAAGCAGGAGAGGAACAGGGGAATATAACATGCCTCAGGAGGAGCGGTAGGAAAGTGGAACAGCCGGCAGGAAGCCGTCCACCTTCCAGGAATCATCATCTACCCTCCTCTCCTGCTGCTCGCACACACTCATTACCTCCTCTTCCCTGGTCCCTTCATCACTTGACCAAAATGAAGATATTCACATGGGCAAAACACTGAAATACACAGATTAAATATTAAATAGTAATATTACATTTTATGAATATTTTATGACAGTAGAGACTATGGGTGTGCACAGACACTGAAGCCAACCTTGTTGAAGCTGGTCAGAGAGCTGTGTCCTGATTCCGTTTTGGTCAGGTGTTGTTTGGGTGTTGCTGGGTTTTGGGGATACAAATCAAATCTGGCAGTACCTGAAGGATAGCAGAGCTCCATCTTCCTGAATCATACAGATGTCTAAGGTGACACTGGACCCTCTGAATTATGAAGCTCTTAAGTAGTCCAACTATGAATACTGCAATTAGATATGGCATATCAGTATTGATGGATATTGCATCTGGGGTGTAGGAAATGAAGGATTGGATATTGGAGGAAAAAAAGAATTAATTTGATCCAATCCTGTAACAGTCAATTCTAAAATAGCACATGCTCACTGTGTGATGTGATGTTAGCTGTGTATTTATTCTTGTGGAGTAATAGAGTGGGTAGTTTAGGCATCATATCCTTTACATGCTCATCTTAAGCTGCAATTAAAAACAACTCACTTTGAAACTTAGTACCATTATTGGTATAATACTGCATTGGTATCAGAATAAGAAAATACATTTTTCCATTTCTAATTGCTATATAGGTAACACAAGCAAGCTAAGACTTCTATTTATTTACCATTTAAGTTATGTGAAAGTAAAACAACTATGCACTACCTTAATACCAGCTGCTCAAATTGCAGCTTTCTACTGTCAAATTCACCTGACTACGAGCACTTCTCAAAGCTTGTGTAGGAGTGTTAGCTTGCATGTAGCATATACAGTCATATTTAAAAGTTTGAACACCCCTGGTCCATTTACATGTTTTGTTAACTTTCTAAGAGAAAGTAAATTAACACATCCTATTCTATACAGAACAAATTTAAATACAGACTTTTTCATGCAAATTTCAGTGTATAGTTTTATTCATTTGCTGGGCTTAAAATATTGGAAAAAATAAATGATGATTAAAACATAAAATATGAAATATGCAACAACTTTTGCACAGGCCACATTTTATGTTTTACTTTTTCACCAATACGTTAAATTCAGCAAATAAACTATAACTGTGCATTGAGATGTGTTCTTTGTAGAGAATGTGTTAACTTATTTTCATTTAGAAAATCAACAAAACGACAAAACATGCTGATGATATTTGGGGGATGAAATGTATAAAGAACAAAACATATCAGCTTTGGAACTCATCAGTGAACCACAGACTGTGAGGGGGCCATTTTCAGAAATGCAATATACATTTCCCCACAGGCAAAAACTGCTTTGATCTAAGGTAAAAACACAAAGCTGATTAGTAAGATCCTGCTACTCTGAATGCTCAAACATCTCATGATGCTTGTATGTTTCAATTCGAGGACCTTGGAACCTTCATATGTTGACATAAGCTTAGTCAATAGGTAACAAGGACACTATGTGTCAATAAGGCCACAGGACACGCGCCTTGACTGCTCTATGGGTGTGTGTTTGCATAACCTAGGAAATGTTCAAAATGCAGTGATGGTCTCAAGGGAAACTGGAACTTAATGTCAGTCACCACAAGTACTATATGCCCCCCATTAAACTACTATGGCCTATACAGTCTTATGCATGAAATATTCATGAGTTTCTCTTATGAATAAAAATAACCTTGAGTTTTAGATTCTGTGTATCACTCCTATTCAGTAAAGAACAACATCAACATACACTGTTGATAGCAGTGTCTTTCTTCAAGAAAACATCACAGATTACTATGTTTTAATCTCTTTATGTTTTAATTTTTACCTTCTCTTTGGAAATAAAGTAGCCCTGTATATTTACATTTTTATTACAATACATTTTACAGCTAACCTACATATCAACTGGCCAATGTGTATTGACTAGTCACTTTACATGAATAAATTAATAAAACAGATCAACTGCAAAGTATTTCTGATGTGAGAGGCAAATAATTAATGGTAGAACAGTTTTTTAAATGAGGACTTAGGAGTCCAGAATGCAGGACAGAGAAATGCAAAGACCCTTAAGGAAGAGAGGCAGTCATTAACATTCTCGCACGCTCATGAACACACACAGGTCTAATAAGCATGTGATGGCAACAGCATTACAGAAAGGCTAGAGAGTCAGAAACAGAGATATGACACATCCCAATGTCTTCTAATTATCTCTCTTGCTTTCTCACTCATTCTTTTTCTATGTCTCTCTCTCTCTTTCTCTTTCTCTCTGATGTACACACAATATCCAGTGTAATGCATACATGTGTTATATGCACATCTACATGTATTGCATTCCACCTTTCTCTAAGCTAATGCAAAACACTGTAGTTATCTGAGCAATCCACTCACATACGATAATGAGCTTTATCACCCAGGGTATAGGCATATCACACACAGATAATATTAGCAGTGTAATTATCAGCTGTGTGTGCGCATGCGCTCTGGTTACATAATAATAATAGCATTTATTTTCCATTAGAACAGAGAGGGGCAGACTACAGTGATGACTATGAGTATTCTCTCTCTCTCTCTCTCTCTCTCTCTCTCTCTCTCTCTTTCACTCTCTTTCTGCCTCTCTCTCTCTGTCTCTTCTTTTCTCTCACAACCCAGTTCACACTCACAACTACATGCAAAACCCATTGCCTACATGTTTAGATTTGAAAGCTATTTGATTATGTATTTATTGCATTCCAGAACACCAGAATGTTAGGCATGGCTGGACTAATGTGCTAAAATATCTACATTTCATGAATTTTACTGTTTTGTAACACTCTATAAATAAATGCTACTAATCTCTGTAGCGCAAATCCAGGTAAATGTAGTCCCATATGTGGTAAATGTAGTTTTCTACATTTTATTCATTCCTATGTATTTGAATCGGTATTGGCATCTGCAGATATATACATGAAAAATGTCAGATTTCAGCATTGACTCACAATTCCTATATTGGTGCATCCCTTCAAAAAGAGCCTTATAAAACATTCAAGGATAAAAAAGAGATTAAGCACAAAGGGGACAAATGAGGAAAAAACTGAGGAAAATGCCCAGAAATGATCAAAAGAGATAACAATAGTTTCTGCTAGGGTTACACATACATAGTCATTTGCACAAACCCATGTGCTCACATGTAAACACATCGATTTGTTTTTTTATCCGTTAAAAAAGTAATAGTAGAAACTGCTACATATTTGAATAGAAATTTTCATGTAGGTGTTCTAGCATACAACTATGATGACCGTCCTGTACTGGGACAAGAGGAAAAGATGCATTTAATGTAGTGTATATTTACAGAAACTGTGTATTTGCTGAGGCATATTTCCTTGTCCATGTGTCGTTTCTTTTTGGTAGAGTTTATAGTATTGTGATCCATTGGTCTAAGTAAAGAAGGACTGCAGTGAGTGTGGGATTCAATATTGACATTGCAATTACCGGGACAATGAAAGCACTGTCGTACAGGACTGGGTTGGGTTACAGCATGCATCACCACTCTTCATGGAAACTCTGAGTGTGACAAACAGCAGGAAACGTGACACAAAGCTACACACTACAAGTGAAACAGATATATAGTACAGCGGGTATCTATAACTGAGCCTCATTTTTATATTTCTTCTCTTTAATAATAGCAAAAAGTTGGGTTCCTCTCCCCTTTGTCAGCAGTATTAACTGGGGAGGCAGACTTGTTTAGCTCCAAGCAGAAATATCAGGCTTTCTGCACTGCTGACCATAAACTGGGCTTGACCTTATGCTGTTTTTGGGACTTGTCCTGTAGACAGGTAAATTTTACTTATAGTCCGAAAGCCAAAATCACCTGCTCACAGTAAAAAGGTCAATAACTCTAAGTTTTTTTTTTTAAAGCACAATTATATCTTGTGAGCAAGCCGTGTGGCTTTATGGTTACTTTGGCAGCTAATGTAGCTACTTACTTCTGAGTCAAAGTGGGGGACGTGCATGGCACCTAATGCAAGACATCCCTTCCTCATCATAGTCAAATTCTTCCTTCCAAGTATGAATGAATTCTCTCTCCTTCTAAGACTTAACCCTTGGATTAAGTAGTGTCAGAGCTTTACCTGGCACTTGGTCAGGATTCGGAGGTTTCAAAAACATTCTAATTTAACAGATTAGCTGTTGCTGCTGCTGATGCAGATATGAACGCATCTACTGCTTGTAACCAATGCATGCATCTATGGAGGCTACTCTAACCTACACATTTCAAGTATATGCTGAAATTATTGTTCTCAGAACACATACCTTTTTTTGTAAAATAATTTGTTAGCCAATGAGCTTGCGTCTTTACTTGTCTGACTGGAAGATAAATTCATTGTTCACTTGTCCAAAACCAATTTCACTTGTCCCAGACAAGCATTAATGTTGATGTAGTATCTCAACACTCTCAGAGAGGAATGCTAATTGCTTGACTCCCTATGAATCCACAAGGCCTGATTATTGAAGTATGGCTTAGTGCTTAAGGAAAGAGCATCTTGCTATCTTCTATTTTCTGGTGACAATATGGGCAAATAAACAGAATCCCTAGCCACTAAAGGCACATCTCACAGCTGGAAATTAACGGTGAGGGCTCATTTTTAACTAGGCAGCTTTAAGTGTGTGGTGCTGAACTGCATGCTTCAGTCTACACTTATTTATGGCAACAAAGCTCCAGACCAGCAACCAGCACTCCAAACCAGCATTCAGTGCTCCAGACCAATGTCCTGAACTCCAGACAAGTCTCTACAGCTCTAGTCCAGTCTTCAGAGGCCAAACCAACATCTAGGGCTCCAGGTTTTCACCCAGAGTTCCAACCCAGCACCAAGAGCTGCATACCACCATCCAGAGGTCCAGATCAGTCTCTAAAGCTCTAGACTAGTCTCCAGAAGCCAATATCCAGAGATCCAGATTTTCACCCAGAGCTCCAAAGTAGCACATAGAGCTCCAAACCAGTATTCAGGGCTCCAGGCTTCCACCCAGAGCACCAAACTAGTGTCCTAAACTCCAGCACTTCACCTAGAGCTCCAAACTAGCATCCAGAGCTACCAATCACCATCCAGACCTCCAGACAAGTCTCTAGAGCTCTAGACTGGACTCTGGAGGCCTGACCAACATCCAGGGCTCTGGATTTTCACCCAGAACTCCAAACTAAAGCTGCAGCCCACCAACCAAAGCTTCAGATCAGACTCCAGAGCTCTAAAGATTGGTCTGGTCAATACCAATCCTTTCAAAACATTCTACAGAACTCCAGACCAGCATCCAGAGCCCGTAAACTATTACGAGAGCTCCAGACCACCACAAAGACTTGCAGATTAACATCAGAGCTGTGGGAAACCATCCACAACTCTAGACGAGCACCCAGTGCCTACAGCAAGTGTGAACGAGCTGTGAATGAGTCACATACGAGTCACTGCACATACAATAATCTACCTACCACCTTTGTGCCCCAGAGCAGAAATCTTTAACCTCTATGAGCTGCCATTCTATGGCTAGGCTAGGTCTGTTAAGATCAGAAATCACATTTTGCAAATAATACAAATAGCAAATGAAGGCACATTCCTCTTCATCCTCTTTTTTTCTACTTCTGTGTCTCAAGCCATCTGTGTCTTTTTCTTTCTAGTGTGTATATGTGAGTCTGTGTGCCTGAAATGGAAAGTGATGAGAGAAGCTCTGGAACAGAGCTGTCCAACTGGTGAAGGATCAAGTGTGGGAACAAAGAACGGCATGCAAATGTGTGTGTGTGTGTGTGCATATGTAGTGAGAAACAGAGCAGAGTGGGGGAGATCGAGGCTGTCTGATGGTCTAGCTGTCTCCTGATTTTCTGGTCTGTTCGGGCCCTATGTGCACATACTGTTCTCTGCCTTATCAGTGTATACATCTCTCCCTACCTGTACTCAGACTTCCTTCTTTGTCATTTTACTTATGAACAGGATAACTGTAGTGTTTGAACTCATGATGTTGACATTTACTGGCGACTCAGTATGTGAGTGAGATGTGTGCACATGAGTGCATGTTTCATCTTCCTGTCATTTTACCTGCCAGTGGAATGACGGCAGTCCCTTCAGGAAAGGTATTACGGCATACGCTGATGACAGTCTGTATGGGTGGCTGGGACTCCCTGTGTTTGCAGAAAATCATGTACACAGTAATATGCTGCTATACACTGACATCTGTTTATGAAGGCCATTTGTGTGCACCCGCACGCATCCTAACCATATGCACAGGTTCAGTCTTCCTCGTCAGCACTTCATACGTCTGCTGTCCCTTTTTCACCTGACTGCTCCGTCTCATCCTCCTGTCCTCTCCACTTTGTAGCTCCGGTCTCCTCCTCACTCATCCTTTCTTCTCAGCTCAGTCCACTAGTGGGCAGCACAGTCCACAAAACACTCTACACAAATGACAATTAGCTATTGTCTACAATAAACTAAACAAAACTATTACATTTTGATCCACTGACAAGATAAATATAAAGGCAGCACACAACGTTGGTGATGATCACTGGTTTCATGTACCTTTCCCTGCTTCTCTGGCATTGGTGTTAGGGTCTGAAAAAAGCAAGACTTCTTTAAAGTATATAAAATAAGATAAAAAAGGGGTTCAAATATTAACATCTATAAAGTCTCCCGAGTAAACAGCTTTTAATAATTGTTTTAAAAACTATCACTGGCTACCTGCATCCATTCAGAAAACTCAACCAGTTAATCCAAGTACATAATTTCAAATACAGATCCAGAAATAACCGCTCCTGAAAATAATCATCCATCAAATTGCAGGTGGCAGAATTGTAAGCTGCTGTTTGTTGTATTTAGTCACAGTTAACAGCTTCATCAAACTACTGAAAAGGAGACAAGTGTTGTAGCTCTGACTGTCGTCTCATCTGTGTGAGAGGGAAGAGGCAGCAGGAATAGTGGTGGTGAGAAATGAAAAAGAAGCCCAACTGAATAACAATCTGGCCTGGAGGAAAACTCAGGGCAACGTCTTACTGAGGGACAAAACATAATCCAATGTAACAATGGTCACATTTGTTTGTGTGCTTATTACAAATCACCACTCACTGAATAATTACAGCCTTCAAGAATAGTGCACAATATTGGCAATGGACTGTTACAGATAAACATATCCATTTTCTCAAATGTTTCACAGAACAACATATCGCTGTTGTCGGAATACAACCTCATATCTCCATTTTTGCAGATTTCCAGTTTTTGACCTGATTTGAAAACACCTATTGTCCTTTACATTGTGTGTAAATTTCATGATGAATGGACTAAAAGAAACAGCTCAAATTTATTCTTGGACAAAATCTGATTCCACTGACTTACATTAAAAGTAAAGTAAGTTTTTTTCTTTTTTGTTCTGACAACAGCAATATAGATTCAAGTGGAAAAAGCATATAGGTGATCCTGCCATGCAAGGTTCAAAGAGCAAAATATTCTCTCTCTCTGTCTATCTCTCTCTCTCTGCCCCTGGGATCAAGGAGCCTTGTGCTTAGGATCAACTAAAGCTATAAAATGTTCAAATAAAAATGCTGAAGTTGAAGTAAAAAGCTTTAGGCTAAGAAGATATAGCTTGGATGGATGGATGGATGGATGGATGGATGGATGAATGGATGGATGGATGGAAAGTTATTAAGAGTGTGAGGAGAAATGGTGAAAAAAGAGAGAGGGAGAGTGTGAGTGCGAGCAAGCAACCAGGCTGAGGAGATGGCATTCATTCAGCACAATCTGTCCGTGTAACCACACTGCCAGATCTTCTCTCTCTCTCTCAAACACACACACACACACACACAGTGTTAGACAGCAGTAGTTACAGCTGCACAACATTTTAGGCTTGAGACAGTAGAGGACAGTACCAGCATGAAGCCCAATCTCACATCCACATCCTGACTTCACTTCTCAAGGACTCTTTTTTTCTTGTTTGTGAAACAAATAAAGACCTGCCGCAGCATTGCATGCATGGAACATTCTTCATCGCAAAACAAAAACAGAAGCTTATATGGATAGTATTGTGGTTCCATCAAAATTGGTAAAACTAAACAAAAAATTATAAGCTCAAAGGACAAAAAATTTGTCATTTGTGACTGAAACATACTTAATAGCATGTAATGCCCCCACAGGCATGAATAACAGCTGTGATTCGATTTGGCATAGACTGGGCAAGTTTCTGGATGTAGGTGACATCAGATGTAGGTGTTTAGCCACTGCATTAAAGAATTGTGCAGTTCTGACAGATTTCATGGATGCATTTCCTGGCATCTTACACGTTGGTACAGGGAGTCCCACAGATTTTCAACAGGATTCAAATCTGGGAATTTTTCAGGCCAGTCCAGATGTGTGAATATTACTGGTCATCATGCCATCAATCATTGTCATCTTGGAATACAGGGATAGGAATGTCATGTTCCTCGGTAAGATGATGCGCAAAAGGCAAAACATGTAGGCACTGTGGCTCTAATGTAGTGTAATTAAAAAGTTGAAATCCTCTGGGGGCTTATGATGAATACAATGCCTAGTGTCATTCTCCTTGTGAGGAGAAGCAAGTAAAGGTGTCTTGCATGCCACTCTGCTCCATATGTGCATGGTATGTAGTTCCCTGTACCTGCATTGACTTCTAGAAGGAATTCTTGCCTGGGAACGAAGCAATTTTTATTCACAAGCCGTGAAACATGCTGGCGATCCTTGTCCGTCAGTTTCGGCCACAATTCTGACAAGAATTTCCTGGAGACTGATTTTTGCCACTGCTGGTGGAAACCTACATATTCATTTGGGCATGCCCAAATACAGTGACTGTTTCTTTTGCCAATCTTTAACATCTGCTTTGCAACCCATTTTCCTCACATTGAATGGAACATTCACTGCACTGTACCACCTTTTCTTAATCTATGAATCCTGTTGCACACCATGCAGGTATCTATTGCCCGATCATCCTCATCTTCACGCAACGTGATTAATTGTTTAGTCCGGGAGACTGCCCAGACTGATTACATTAATAGGCCACAGTAAAAGTAACCTATAAAAAAGCAATGGACTGTAAATGTAGTTTGACTGAATCATACCAAGCACAATTAGAAAAAATGTAGCTTAGTAAGTTTCTGACAAGCACAAAAGTGTTTATTTTGTTTGGTTTAAGCAACTAGAGAGTTGTTACCACATTACCTGTCATGCTAAAATAAGTTATTGGAGAAAGGTGCTGTGAATCTCAATGGCTATGGGGATGCGACTGGATGATGGTACAATCTCACAATCTCACAAGCCTACAACTGTTCTCACACCAACTCAATAAATTGTATGTTCTTATAAGTGATGTATTTCTTCCAACTAATTCTGGGCCTGCAAAAGCCTCTCTGTGGTAAGACACAGCAGCATATCGAGAAGCTGTTGACATCATCTCTCTGTCTCCATTTGAACTCTGACCTATGGAAATGCATCTCCACCCTGCACTGCTGCTAGAGAGAGATAAGAGCACATAATGTCCCACCACACACACACACACATACACACACACCCACACACACGCAACTACACATCCACAGAAAAACAGACCTGAACATAAACACATCTCATATATACGTAGCTCACACATTTCATCATTTCATCAGATACAGATCACAAATAAACACTGAAACCCATCGACTGGTGAACACACACACACACACACACACACACACACACACTTCTTCCCTGCATGCTCCCATGAGAGTGTCTTTGTTCCCAATTGAGGAAACTGATTAAAAGATTTCCCGTTTCCGTTCCTTGGCTCTTCAAAAGCACTGCACACTAAAATGACAAGCCTCAATACAGCTGACACACTCACTCTCTTCTGTACGCACATGCACACACACACACACACACACACACACACACACACACACATATAAACACACAAATCAAAGCCTGACAGATGTTGAAGTAGACTGCAGCAGTCACACTTTCAGAGTATTTCATTATCATGTTGTTTTTGCAGCTGGCTGTTTGTCACTCTTTTATAGACCTCATGTTCAGATCACTTTTTTTTCAACTCATTTTTTAAAACGGCTTCTGCAATTAAAGAAGAACTACAGACACATGAGGAGTGTAGAGAAGAGAAGAGAAGAGAAGACAAGAAGAACACAAGAGAATAGAATAGAAAGAGGAACACCACAATCGAACAGAAGAGGGACAATAGAGAATATGAGAAGAGAAAACAAATGTGATGAACCAGAAAAGAAGAGAAGACAAGAGAAGAACAGAAGAAAACAGAAGAGAAGAAGGGAGAAGAGGATCAAGAGAGGACAAGAGAAGAAAGGAAGAACAAGAGATGGGAAGATGGGAGAAGAGAAGAGAAGAGAAGAGAAGAGAAGAGAAGAGAAGAGAAGAGAAGAGAAGAGAAGAGAAGAGAAGAGAAGAGAAGAGTGTGAAAGAGTTCCATGTCTCTTTCCATTGAACCAGTGCAGGTTGCATAACATAACACTCGAGCATGCACACAGACACGTATACAGAAACCACTTCCATTCATGTTCACATATACATCAAATCTGAACTCTTATTCTCCCTCTGGCTTGAAATCCTTCACTCCATCTCTCACATGCTCACTTTCTAATACATAACACATACATTACAGAAGCAAAGTAATGTACTGAGGGTTAAGCCCCATGACATCATCATGTACCACCTTTACAAGCAGCTTCTCTCTCTCCCTCCCTCCCTGTTCTCATTCTTTCTTCTCATACTGTTTTCATGGCTTCCTCATTCCTCAAAAAATAGCTTTCACCTTTCTTTCACCTCAGAATATCAAACCTTTCTAAATCCTCCCACATCTTCAATTCTCTGTTTATTTCTCTTCTCCTATGCTCTCTTTCAGACACACACATTCTTTCTCCTTTATATGACCTTCACAAGTATACCACTCTAGGGTGTTCTTCCGTGTCTCCCTCTCTCTCTCTCTGTCTCTCTCTCTCTCTCTCTCTCTCTCTCTCTCCCTCTCTTTCTCACACTCACTCTCACTCACACAGATACCCACTAATCCTGCGCACTTCCCAAATCCCCACTGTCTGACTGTCTCAAGATATTCCTGACTGAACAAACAGAAAATGGAGAGAAGAAGTGGAGCTCACAAGCATCAGAGCTCTTACACTGAGCAAAGACACAGAGATCCTTTTGCCTGTCAAATGACAGGACCAACATACATTGCACATATTCTTTTTTTGATAACTTCAAATTTATACAAGTTCTGGTTGCTTTTTCAAAATATTCCTTGCAAAACAAGTTGACGTTTACAGGCCAGCATTTGGATGTAGGCTTTAATAACTAAATAACAATAAATTAGAAGCGAAAGTAACCAAGATTCCTGGGGCAGTTCTTGCTACGAGTGGCTTAGGAGACTAATGGCATAGCTTATCGTGTTCTATTAGTTCACTGTAGAGGTGTAATGATACACTCAACCCACAATTCAATGTGATTCCTGAGGCTAAGTTCAAGATGATATTGTGAGCAACTTTTGAATGAAAATGATGATGACTGTATTCAAGTTGTTCCACACTTTACTAATAAGGCTCGATCAGGATGGTGGGAAGAGTGTGGTGTGTGATACAAGCATTGTGTTGTCAGTTCAAAATTTAAATGTCCCCAGGTTCTTTTAAACCTACCTATCTTTCGAACCAGTCACCTGGCATACTTTCTTTGCTGCTCAATTTCCGAGCTGCTGAGCTAATGTTAACTGTTTATATTGCCTGAACTGCAGCTTAAATGCAGCTAGCGTGTTTGGTGATATGACTGGTTACATAGAATTGTGTAGAATTGAGGTGTAGCCGCTGTCTCATCGTTGTTAGGGTTGGAGCCTTCAAGATTGTTGTTAGGGTTGGAGAATAGGAGTGCACATTAGATTGTAGTGCATGCTGGGGGCTGAAGTGCAGCTCATTGTGATAATATTAATAGAAAATTAAAATACTTCTGCAGGCTGATTAGGATTGTGTTGCGGACCTGATCTGGCCTGCGAGCATTGTGTTTAATACGTGCATTAGATCCTTAGTGTGTTTCATCATTAGGTATGACATATTCCCTCACTTACCAATCAATGCCATTTTTATCTTCTTTGGGTCTTTTGTGTGCTTATCTCAACTTTGTGTTGTAAGGAGCTGATCAGATGTGACATTGAAATAGTAGTATTGATATACATGTTTCTATTGCACTATAGATTTATCAGTTATATAACCAATAACTGATTACAGTCACAAGTAAATGTAATTTATGATTTTACATTTTGTAAGTACTGACTGTGGTAACCATCCATCCATTTTCCAAGCCGCTTCTCCGTCAGGGTCGTGGGGTGGTGCTGGAGCCTATCCCAGCAGTCTTCGGGCAGGAAAGGTCACCAGTCCATCGCAGGGCAGACAGACAGTCACAGACAGTCACTCACACACAGGGGTAATTTAGCATGTGCAATTGGCCTGACTGCATGTCTTTGGACGATAACCGGAGAACCCGGAGGAAACCCACGCAGACACGAGGAGAACATGCAAACTCCACACAGAGATGACCCTGATCACCCAGCCGGGGAATCGAACCCAGGCCCTCCTCGCTGTGAGGCGACAGCGCTGCCCACCATGCCACCGTGGCGCCCGACCATGGTAACCACTACTTTCATTAATACAGATGATTCCAAATTTCAAGGTGGACTGACCTAAACCTTTCCTCTCAGATATGCTGCAAAAGTTGGCCTAACAAAACCTTGAAGCGTAAGCAAGGAAATAGTTTGTAATCAAACAAATAGTTTGTCTCGGCAACCCCAAAGCCAAAGGTTATATTACAGTACAATTTGGAAAGAGAATGCAAGATTCCCTGTATGTTGATAGGAAGCTTCTTCTCTGTCCGCCTGAGCATTGTCTGCGTAATTGAGAAGAAAAGAGATGGAAGTGCTCATCTCATTTTCCACTTACCTTGCTATCGTCTGTGCAGAGCTTTTGTGGCCAGTCTGATGGGGAAGGGAGCGGATAAAGCTGGGGTAATCAGAGGCCGCCAGCCATGTCTCCTTTTCCTGTTCCACATGGTTGAGGGCAGTCCCAAACAGTGTTGCTAAATCCGCTCTTGTGGCCAGAGTTCAGCAGCCTGGGGAGCAGCAGATTCCCTCAGAGTGTCACCAACTCCTTCTGCCACGCAGTCTGCCATTAGAGTAGCACCCCTGCCCCCCACCAGAAAATAATCCAGGGAAACAGGACAGACCTGACCACACGTTAGGTTAATAGGAAAGCCCATCCATGCTGCTGAGCTGGGAATCAGCCTGGTGCCTCATTTGACACAAGATGTCTTGTAAAGAGGAGCTACCTGGTGATGCAGGCCTCATTTTCATTTGCATAAGCCATTCACCAGAACAGGGCATAATCTTTAACTTTATCTTTAAGGTGAACAGCTTAGCAGTAAGGTAGGAATGCAGTTCCTGTCAAACACATTACATCGAGGACCTAAGATGCCATGGCATCATAGTCTCATGAAATTCCTGTGAGGGGGGCAGCCTTCAGGCTTGTCTTTGGCACAAGACATGTCAATTAAATCAGGATTTATGAGAAGCAGTGGTAAGGGCACATGCTTCTTCGGTCTTCTTTGTCCTTTTTAACCACGTCTGATGGGAGAAGTTTTGAAGGACAAGCTAGAATTGCAGCAGGCCCCTTCTGATCTGAAAGCTAAGGTCCAGTGAGTGGAGAAGGCAGTCCATTACCAAGCCTTAGAGGTGAGGAACTGGGCCCAGCTTATCATTCAGACCATATACATGGGGAAGTATCCACCAAGAAGGTAGCTATGGACTAGGTACATAATTTGGTCCAAGAAACACCTTCATCCACCAAAACTTGGAAACAGCAATTTTTGACTTCTAATATGTTCATGTTTTCCTCTCACATAACTACCAGATTTCTGACCCTTGGTCATGCACATCTGATAGTCGGTTATGAGGAGTGAGGTGCTCACTGTCCCCCACAAAGCAATCAAGTCCCAGCCACCACTGAGAGTTGCACACTGTATTTCACCGTGTTGTTAGGACAGCTCAGCCATCTTTACTGACAAGGACTGCTCATTAAAGCCTAGGAAATTACTTCCTATTATTGGGAAAAAGGTAATTCATACATTAGCTCCACTGCGGTCACCTGCCTGTGTCCCTATGAGAATCACTGTACACAAAAAAAGGACTGGAGACATTTTATCCACCATCTGAGCTCGGGAACTAGCAGAGGAGCGAGTTAGAGTGTTTGTATTGCTGAAATTCACACAGAATTTTACTGGCCTCTCGCTAGCTAAACATGCTTTGGCATAGTCATGGCTGCCTGGGACTCCGTGGCTTAGTGGGCTTTGGCTCATCTTCAGGACTGCTGTAGATGTCTTTCTTCTTGCAATGCCCTTCATTGTTGTTCTTTCTGAGCATATGACTAGATCCTCAAAGTTGCATGGTAACAGCCTCCCATTGCTTCTCCTGCAACATGGACAGAGAAACTCCAGTGCACGTGAGACAACAACCTTTTTCTTCTCAGATAGTCAAATGCCCAGAAAACAACCCATGGCCATCCTGTGTAGTATCTCCTCCTGAGTCAGGCTCTCAAGCTGGAGCTACTTCATTGTAATACACAGAAGGTGGTCCATCTGTTTATAGGACCAACTATAGTGCTGTAAGCTCATGGCCTTTGCTGCCAGACAGCATTGAGAGTATTTTCATTTTAAAGTGAGGCTAATTTTTTTTAATTGTTGTGTTGGTGTGCTTGCATTCCTCACTACTATGGGAACTAACACTAGGTTGGACTCTTCTGCCTTAAAGCTTCTAAAATAAGCTACTAAAGGCAGTTGATGGACAGCACCTTCTCCATTTGACCCAGAAGAAGAGAGACATGAGTGCTTGCAGCATTTCCGTTCAGCCCACCAGGGTCAGCGCAGGGAGCCTATGACTGATATAGAAGTGAGTGACTGCAGCTTTGGGTGATTAGGAGTAGCATCCCAAGCGGTGCTGAATCCAATTGTGTCGAGTTCAGCACCCTGGAGAGCAACCAATTTACCCAGAGTCGTTCTGCAGTCGCTTTCCAGCAAGACACGATGTGGCCTGCTGTCACATGATGTAAATATATTCAAAAATGTTTTTATTACACCACAGTAACCACATTAGTGTATTACACTTTCTCTGAGTTATTTATTTGCTCCTTTGCTGCTTCATGGAGCTTGAGTTTCTTCTGGTCATACTTGCTTTCTTATCTTATCTTATCCTTCAGGTTATTACAGTATCACATCCTTATTACATAATGCTGCTGAGACGACAATAAGGCTGTTTTTGAACACTCAGGTACACACACACACACAAACAGAAAGCAAGTGCTTACACAAAAAGGTTGTAATTAATTCCTGTTGCAGAGTACAGTGATAATCTCTCAAATTCCCTTTGAAGTCTTTTGACATCTCTATCTGTTTCTTTCTCTAACACAACACACACACACACACACACACAAACAGAGTCAGTGTCTCTCAACGCTAACACACACCCAGTGAGTGGAAGGTTAACCATTCCGAGCTGCAGACAAAGCAGAGATGATGGCAGCTGGTAGTAGCTCATCCCTCAGGGGCTCTATTCACAGTGTAAAGTGGCCTTCCTTCAGGAGCCGTTCACTGGATCTCTCTCCAATGATGTTATATCATCATTTGGCTATAATGTGTTTGTAATTGTGCCATAGCACCACATATACACACTCCTCCCCTCAGGGCCTTCTCAATGGGTGGGTGCAGCCCAGGGTAGAAGTGGGCCCTGACTAGAGTTCTTGTGCATTGGTGTGATGACAGGTAGAAGCACTGAGCTGTTGAAATACCTTACTAGCCCATGCAGACAAATAAAGAACCAAATACAGAATTACCAGTTTTCTAAGTTGCTATAGCTTGTGCTTTGAGAGTTTATAACAAAATAGTTCATAACAGAAGGAGCTTTTTGGAGTAAATTTCCAACATCTTACAAAAGTCAACAAATAAATGTTTCTGTTAATGTCTGTAAAACATCACTGAGTACATTTTGTTAAAACTAAAAAGAAGTAGCATTACAGGAGGAAAAAATACATGGTAAAATATGGTGGACATGAGCTGCTGCCAGTCACCCTGTAAAGCCTGAAACAGGAACTGAGAAGTCAGAAGTGTTGGGTCAAATTCATGGGAGTTTGTGAGACCATGTCATGTACCTTTACATAGAATATAATTCAGAACCATTTGTCACTGTGTTTGCACACTGTGAAATTAGACCTCTGCATTTAACCCATCCGTGCAGTGAAACACCCACATACATGCACACTAGTGAACACACACACACACACACACACACACACACACACACACACACACACACACACACACACACACACACACACACACACACACTAGGGGGCAGTGGGCAGCTCTATTCACAGTGCCCGGGGAGCAATTGTGAGTTAGGTGCCTTGTTCAAGGGCACTTCAGTCATGGACTGTCAGCCGAGGGGATCAAACCGGCAACCTTCCGGTCACAGAGCTAGTTCCCTAACCTCCAGCCCATGACTGCCCAACATTAAGATTAAGATTAAGCGACCCATATTAGTCCCACAATGGGGAAAGTTTAACCCCTCCACATTTAACCCATCCGTGAAGTGAAACACCACATACACACTAAAGAGCACACACACACACACACTAGGGGCCAGTGAGCACACTTGTCCGGAGCGGTGGGCAGCCCAATCTGCAGCGCCTGAAGAGCAGTTGGGAGTTACATGTCTTGCTCAAGGACAACTCAGTCATGGACTGTCTGCTCTGGGGATCGAACCAGCGGCCTTCCGGTCACGAGGCTGGTTCCCTGACCTCCAGCCACGACATTAATGTCATACACAGCCACAAAAAGAAGGTTTGACTTAATATATTAAGTCTGTTATACTGAGCAAGATATGAAGTTTTGACCGAGTTGTCTTTGAATATTCTTCTGCATGTTGCAAATTCCAAGAACTTACATGGTGGAGCTTTAAACAAACTGCAGTCTCTACTGTAAAGACCTCTGAGGTCAGAACCTACACTTTTCACTATACCAATAACAATTGGTATCAATACTAATCAATATCAATACCTTCAAGTTTTTCCAAGAGAGATGGTTCAAAACAGCTTTTTCTTCTTGGGGGCAGTTGTGGGCTGGAGGTTTGGGTACCAGCCTTGTGGCCATAAGGTCACCGGTTTGATCCCCTGAGCTGACAGGACATGACCCTTAAGCAAAGCACCCAAGCCCCAACTGCTCCCTGGCCACTGCGGATAGGGCTGCCTACCGCTCCAGGCAAGTGAGCTCACTGCCCTTAGTGTGTTTCATCACTAGTGTGTATGTGGTGCTTCACTGCATGGATGGATTAGGCTGTGGAGGTGAAATTTCCATGTTGTGGGACCAGTAAGGGACACTTAATCTTAATCTTTTTGATACTGACATTGAGTGTGTTTACATGCACTCAGTAATCCAATCATAAACTGATATATGTAGTTATCTGATTATTCAAATGGTCATGTAAACACTATACTTCGATACATACAAATCCAACTAAGAAGTCTGATATAGAGAGATGGATTTTAACTCAACAATCATATTTCTCAGCATACGTATACTCTTATTGGGATTACTTTCAGATTTGTCAGCAAGCGCATGTGCTGACGGAAAACAGACGGAAATAAGCAACATTTCTGCGAGATGACAGCAAAACATATTTGGAGTGATGCTGAAACCAACTCCATGCTTGAAGAAATTAAAGCTTTATATATCCTTGATCTTCTAGATGATGTATGTTCATATTTTTGAGTAAAGTGGCATAACAATTTTTTTAAAAGCCACAGCATGATGTTTGAGTTTACGTTTGAGTCATGTCTTCTTCTGGGAGTTTATTGGCTGGTTGCAAAGCAGAAATCTGATTACTGCAAAACTCATGCAGACCTGGAGTTTCCCATTATCTGATTACTCAAGTGCATATAAACACATTGATCAGATTACTGAAAAAATCAGATTTTCTGCTGTTTTCGGACATTAAGCACATGTAAATGCACTCACTGAAACCTCAAGTCATATCTTCTTTAACATCTACTAAGCTTTAAAATTGCTGTTTAGTTGATATTGGCACCATGGCTATTGATATGCCATTTCTAGTCATACTAGTATCTTTTTCAGCATTAAATTTACCTCCCAAGTTTTATTGCTTCTGTTCTTCACCACAAACCTCTCTAAAGTAACATGTTTGTGTTTTTGTTCTTTTTTTTCACATGCAGATTATTTTGTCTTTGTATTATATTGATTTGTTTCTGTCTCTGCTTGGGCTCACCATTGTTCTCTTATTGTTTTCGCCACCCCGTTTGCTAATCCCTTTGAGAGAGTCCTGCATTTCTTACCTCCATCATCCATTCAATTCACCCTGACTTCACAGCCATGCATATTAAGGTACAGCAATCTGCCATTAGACACACTTTAAATCCAGCCAAACACAGGCAGGAAGTATGCAAACAATTCAATCCGCTGCTAGAGGACAACAAAGGGACCCAGAAAACCAGCCTTGAAATTTAGCATATTAAACGTTCAAAGTGAACTTAACTGTGCTTTTCAGAGCGCTCAGAACCCTTAAAATCCTGTTTTAAATTTGAACACAAAAATTCAGGGAACAAGATCCACTTACACACACACACACACACACACACACACACACACACACACACACACACACACACATATATATATATATATATATATATATATATATATATATATATATATATATTGGGTCACATTATAATAGCTATCAATAACATTGTTCTCTGTAATGCTACTTTGATGCCAGAAAAACAGGTGATTTATGAAAAATAAATCCTAGGATGGGAGCCAGTGATATTACCGAGTCATCCAGATGGAAACCAGTTGTCAGTCAGACTGGTACATTTGGCTGATGCTGTGATTTACTCCAAGCCTGGAGTCAGTATTATCATTAATCAATAATCTGAACAAACCATCACTCATCACAGAGGTACGTCTGATAGAACTTGTAGCAGTGTTTTAGTGGGCCTATCTTCAACCATGTGAGACACAGCTTAAGATGAATGCTATTCTAAAAGCAGCTGCCATATTTGGTGAATCCTTACTGATAATGTAAATCAGTCCAGAAACTAGTAAGACTGCAGCCTAAGGATTTAAAATGTTGACATCTTAACACGCTTAAGAGTCTTAACAAACCCTTTGACTCGAAGAGAACACAAAGGGCTAAAAATGACAAAACGTTGCTTCTTCTGACACTGAGAACTGGAGCTTGAGGCCTGAAAGGTGTTTGTCTGCTTCAAAGCTGCCAATTCCCTTCTGTCTACATCAAGTGTTTGTAGCAGTAACAGAGTACAGCCATGGAACAGCAAGTGTCACTTAAAAATGCACTGCAGAGGTCTTTACATTCCACCCAAGGTCAACTCCTCATTCGTGTTAGCCAATAAAAATCAATCGTATTAAGAAAATGGGACTGGGCTAAACAGGCCTCGAAGATGTAGAAAATGCTATGAGAAATCTGTAATGGATGTAGTGTGTGGAGCAGTGTTCATTAGCTATCAATATCTAATATTCATGATGATTAAAAGGCTTAAGCTGAGAATCAATTTACTATGCCTGTGCTTCGTTCCATAAAAGCAAGGCAGTATCTAACAGAGCTTAAAATCAATGTCTCTCCTCGGTTATCCTCAGCATAATAGCTTTCTGCAGGTTTCCAATTACTGTGACATGCAAGTCCGACTTTAGGTAATATTCTTCAGTTCAAAATGCCAATGAAATGAACTCCCAGGGCTCCTGTGGGTCATTCTGAATCCCAGGCATATTGAAGTGCTTTTAGATATGGAGAGTTACTATAACATTTAGCATTTTTTGGCTAGATCGAACAGTCCCGCCCCACCCACCACACACACATAAATTCACATAGTAGTCCATGGTGACCGTGCAAGTAACATTTTTATTTTTCTCTTTTTCGCTGTTAATCTATCTTCCTCTTTCCATTTGTCTGCCTTGCCCCCCACCAACCACCCCCAAATCAACAGGACTGCATGAATAATACATGAACTGTCAATCATTTCTCTACATTACACTCCTCCTGTCATCTCCTCTGCTGTAGCCATGAAATGACACCACACACACATTTCCACCTTCTGTTTTATTCTGAACCAGTGCCTCCACAATCTGTCCCTCCCTCAGACATAATCAGTCAATATACTGATACACTAGCTTCTGACTTTATACCTGTACACAGAGAGATCTGCCCAGCACTTATATGCACCACCATTATGTTATGAATATCGCTGCTGCCAGAAAACCTCATATCTCCAAAAAGGTAACTATACAAGAGAAGGAACAACATTCTTAACTTTTGATGAAGGTAAATGGAAAAATACTTTTTTCCAAGTAATTTTGCACCATTTCTGTTTGTCCATTCATGAAATTTTGACACAACATAACGGGCTGCTTCCCTTTTCAAGTAATGTCAAAAAATGAACACAAAAAAGGAAACAGCAACAATATGGAAAGCCAATGCTGTATGGATCAGTCTCTTCATTCATTACTCCATGTAGGTAAGTAAGTCAGTACTTCATGTATGTAAAGCCCACTAACCTTAGTAACAACATAAGTGGTAACAAAATAGAAACGGTTCAAGGCTTGAAAATCAACCTGGGTGACTTATAAATTTTGAGTCTCTTTCCTGTCTTCACACAAAAGGTAGCCTTTTTGCAATTAGGCTACAACAGGTTTAAAACATATAAAACACACATGAAAATGAATTCATAGTCCAAAGTAAACAAATCATGTGTTAAACGATTATAATTTCTTAAATACGCATTTAGTGTAGAACCATTTATCTGCTATACAGTACAACAGACTGTCTTTGTGACTCATAACTATTCCAGTAAGATCATTTGGTAAGTGGTTATGGAATCAATTAGCCCTCATTACTTGATTTCTTGATTACTTGATTCAGGACTTTTTGGATGCATGCCTCCAAACAGAAATGTAAGCATAAAATCAGATAAGGTACAAGAAATTAAATAAAGATAAGATCATTAGTGCTGATGCTGTGAACTAAAAGTCTATCTCTACTAATGACAAGGACTTGTAAGATTTACAAAGAGATAAACCTGAGTCTCACCTTTGATAAACGTTATCAGATTTAAAAAAGCAAATGGGTTCAACATCACTGCCCAGCAAAACTGAAATCTGATCAGTTTCAACCTCATAGGCTGATTAGACTCGTCCTAGCCATCATATGTTCTACACTGATGTCTAGACTTGAAACAAAGGTAGATTTACAACAAATAAAATCCTACTATTGCATATAACTCTGGAGTATCGGTTTATAGTTTGGGTTTATGAACGGAAAAATTAATTGACACTATAGCAGTGATGCATCAATAGTGGTTGTCAATATCTGATTTTTCCATGTACATATTTTCTGATGACAATATCAATGCCGATAATATAAACATTCATAAAATGTTTATCCTAGATGCACCAGGATTAGCACTGCAGAAAAAATTATATTCATTTTAAAGGGCTATGAATGCAGAAAAAAAGAATAAAATTCATGAATACCCATTAAATCTTAATAATGAATAAATATTTATACCAATATTTACACCAATATCTATACCAACACTTCCAATACCAATATTTATACCAACATTTACACCAATATCTATACCAACACTTCCAATACCAATATGTATAGCAATATTACAACAATATCTATACCAATACTTCAAATATCAATATTTATATCAATATTTACACCAATATCTATAACAATATCTCCCATACCAATATGTATACCAGTATTTACACCAATATCTATAACAATATCTCCCATACCAAGATTTATACCAATATCTACAACAATCTCTATACCAACACTTCCAATACCAACATTTATACCAGTATTTACACCCATATCTATACCAACACTTCCAATACCAACATTTATACCAGTATTTACACCAATATCTATACCAATACTTCCAATACCAACATTTATACCAATATTTACACCAATTTCTATACCAACACTTCCAATACCAACATTTATACCAGTATTTACACACATATCTATACCAACACTTCCAATACCAACATTTATACCAATATTTACACCAATATCTATACCAACACTTCCAATACCAATATTTATACCATTATTCACACCAATACGTCCAATATCATCATGCATCCCTACACTGTAGTATTTATAGCTAGAAAAATGGGAATGGAAATGAATAGACACTAAAAGTGGAAGTCCAGATTTGTGAATCACACACTGGAAGTCCTACTCCTACTCTGCCATAAACAATGTCTAAGACATGCTGCTATCTGGAGACAAGTGATTTGTCCTACAGCCAGGGTTTAGGTTTAAGTACCAGTTGTACCATATAATGCATAGACAGAAGTGGCTGCACTCTCAAAAGGGAGAAAATGACAAAATGATTCTTTTTTAAATGGCATTAGGCAACTGGGTGATTGCACAGTAACACAGGCAGACCAACACCAGAGAGACAGAGCACCAGGTATTCAGTGGTCTTGACAGCTTGGTTCAAGGGGTCCCAGAGGACTGGGTTAGAAAGCACACAGAGCACTTTCCAGCGAGCTCGCTGAGCAGCTCAGATCAAGACAGGACGGAAGGTTTTGTGCACCGAAGCAGGAAAAGCAGGAATGTGCTGGTCTTTTCTTTGTGCTATTATCATGCATCATTGGAGAGCCCTGTCAGATTAGCAGCTGACTAAATATGAACTGAGAGAAAAATAAATATAAACACACTTCAGATAATAGAGGGAGGGCCAAAACAAATAAAGCTGTTAAGAGCGATGAACAAGCCAATGTTTAACATTAACATTTAACTCACTTTTTAATGTAATCAATCAAAAGACAGTTAATTAAAAGATCATTTTTAACGTTAAAACAGTTTAGAAGCAAAGAAGAAGAGCAGACATCAAAGGGAGAGTGGACAGGGCCACTTTTAAATGACTTTCCAGAGTGTTCAGAAACTTTCTTTTCTGTTCTGTCAGCGCACTTGTGTGACAGTGAAACAGCGCAGACGGTCCTGGAAACGCACACATGACGTCACT
>NC_051221.1:33025021-33067521 GCF_015220715.1 Pygocentrus nattereri | reverse complement strand
TAATTTCAGAGTAGTAGCTGGATTATATATATAGTAGTTGCAGAAAAGTTTCTGAAAGCGGAATTCCACCAGTTTTTCAAAAATGCAGCATAATTAAGTGGTTAAGCTGTAAACAAAGTCATTGAGAGTGGTTTGATGTGAAATGCTCCGTTTTAGATAAACTTACTAAGTCAATATGTCTGAAGAATGCTTCTAAAGTTACTCACAGAATGGTGTTGTTATGAATACACTGTCTGATTTCAGAGACCTTGTTTTATGATAGTCTGGAGACAAACCTTTGGTCTAAAATGCATTTTAAAATGTATGCAATGTGAAGAGGTACATGCAGGGTGTTGTGGTATGAAAAGAAATCCTTTTTCTTCTTTTTTCAGATTTGCCTGTAGTTTATCATCAGCAACATTACATATAAAACTCAGAAGATGTGTAGCTTCCCTGGTTGTTTTTGATAGTAAGTCTGTATGTTTATAGTGAACTGTTTAATATCAAACCACTCTGAATTACTTTGTTTATATCTCAATAAGTGAATTATGCAAGACCTTGGAAAATGGGTGGAATTTGCCTTTAAGATTAATAGCTGAGTAATAAGGTTACGGAGGTTAAGCATAGGCTCATTCACTAAACTATCTACAGCACAGACTCTTTAAACACCTGTCTATTACAGTGGCATAAAGCTGTTATATGGATGGCTCCCCAGCCAGTGATGTGTGTAATAATATCATCTGGCCCTTGACTCAGTGCCTGCGATATAACATTCCTTACGTGCAGAGTAAATCTGCGGCCTAAAGGCTCCTGCTCAGTCATGCTTACTGTGGCTTTCTTCAGGGTCAGAAGCAGAACCGTGTTGTCTGGCTGCGTTGTATATCATCTATAGCCATAACTATGTTCCAATCAATTCAGTTCAATAAAAGCACTATAAATGATAGCAGTTATGTAAGCCAGTTGTGCTTCTGCATATTGGCTGAGCAGCTAACCTCCTCCTGAGCTGTGCTGTGGGTAACTCTAAGTCAGAAGGCTTCCTGAATTCGTCACTGGAGTTCCACAGTGGTCACACAGCTCCTCGTTAATTCCCCATCTGCTGGCTGGCAGCGGAAGAGCTCAGAGACCCCCTCCTACCACACCCGAAGTAATCTCATGTCTTTATGCATGTTCCTCTCAGTATCACACAGTAAATTAGAGTGTGGGCCAAAGCCCCATCATTTTCAGCTCTGTAAATTGCATGCTGTGCTGAACAGGGCATGTTTAACTTAGGAGTCGGTTTAGGAGCAATGCTAGCTGTGCTCACATCTGTTATAAAATTACTGATTCTGGTTCTGGAGTCTGATTGGATGTTATAGCAGCAAAGGGTGGGCCGACATCATATTAAACCCTATGAATTAAAAATGGGATCTTACTCAGTTTTATATGAGTATGAAGGCAGACGAGCGAATACTCTTGGCAATATAATGTGTATATATATATATATATATATATATATATATATACTTGTATTTAAAATAAATACAAGTACTCAGACCTTAGATATTTACAAAGATAATGTGATGACATATTTAAACCCAAATCATTGATTAAGATAGCAATTAGCTAAATATCATTATATATATTGGGAGGTGCCTGTCCCAAACCCTAATCCCTTAAATTCAACTTGTGAACACATATACATACACACATACATATACATACAAACTCCACACAGAAAGGACCCTGGTCACCAAGCCAGGGAATCGACCCCAGGCCCTACTTGCTGTGAAGTGACAGCGCTACCCACCACGCCACCCTGCCACCCTATATATATCTGTGTGTCTGTGTGGGTTTCCTCTGGGTTCTCTGGTTTCCCCCCTTAGAAGGTGTGTGTGTGTGTGTGTGTGTGTGTATATATATATATATATATATATATATATATATATATATAATGTATAAAATAAATATGTGTCCCAGTGTCTGAAAATCAGTGTGTGATCTTAAGAATTGTCACTACAAGGGACTTCAATGGCTCATAAATGGCTTTAATATATTTAATATGTTTTAGGCCGAAATCTATCAGAAAACATTGTCTCAGTCATCAGGTAGCATGTTCATAAGCACATGCATGACCACTTCATGTAATCGCTTCCTGTGTGGAAGCCTTTAAAGGCATTAAACTTGTCAGACGTCTGCTTTATATCACTAGTTCCTACCTGTGAACAGTTCCTACTCAGTGGATTTTTCTACAACAGAGCAGTTCACACCAAACCACTCCGAATGACTTTGTTTACACCTTAACTATTGAATTATGCTGAAATTTTGAAGAAAATGCATAACCCCCTTTTAACCCCCCGTTTTTATTTAAATGTCTAGGAGCTGAACATATAACGTCTGCACACTGGCCAGGTGCTGATGCTGCTTTGTATTCCAAAGCTTATCAGTTTACACTAGTGACAGTAACAGTAGCTAATGCTGCGCTGCCTTGAGTGCTTTTGTATATCAGTGCGTCATTTGATGGTGCTGTAGTCACTTTCCTGTTTGCAGCGTTCCAGTTTGTGCAGCACACATTTACAATCAGTCCTACAGAACCATGGTTTGTGTTCATTTGTGTGTGTGGTTTCTCAGGCAGTGGGTGCTGCTGCAGCTTTGTTCTTGTCACAGATGTATTTCTCTCTCTCTCTCTCTCTCTCTATAAATATCCCCATCCCCATCTTCTCCTCTTGAAAAACCTGATTTCCATTGATTTAGTGACCTATATACACATCACCACTCTCTGTCTCTATTGCTCCTCACCCCCCTCCTCCTCCATGCATCAGTGGTCATTCCTCTGTCTTCACCTCTTCATACACACTCCCTCTATTTCCCTCTTACTTTCAGCTCCACTTATCCTGTCTGTGTTCTCTCGCTTGTTCTCTCTCTCTCTCTCTCTCTCTCTCTCTCTCTCTCTCTCTCTCTCTCGGGCTTGAGTGGAGAAGGGCTAATAATAGTTCAGGGTGGAGGCTCAGAGCGGCCACAAGAAGCAAAGAGGGAGATGTTGGATATACAGTCACAGATACACACACACACACACACACATGCAATTATGCATGGATACGTATTTAATTAACTCTGCATTATCAAGGACACTACAAAGGCAGCGCGGTGCGCTCAGCGAGATGATATGATTATGTTATATAGTTTTACATTATGATGAAGGGGCCGTGTCGATATTGCCAAGGACAGCACAATGACACCACACAATAATGGAGATGTATGGCATGTACAGGCCTGACATGAGGAGAGAACAGAGCCAGGGGTCAGCTCATATTTCACTGCTAGGAAAGCAGATAAAGTCTCTAGTGAGCTCCTCGAAAGTTTAAAAAGAAGGATGCTCTGAATAAGATGTGCACTCAAATGAAGGGGATTTGTTTGTCTCACAAACTGAGAATATGTGCAAATAAATAGCATTTTATTTTGAGCCAACATAAACAAGTGGAGCTTCATTTGAATGAATAAGTAGGTGTGACCTTAAATAAAGTTAATGCAAATTAATTTTTTTGTAATGCAGTATATAAATAATCATGCACTTTTGCACTTGCACCTGAAAACCATGCTGGCTGTGTGACAGAGATCATGCCTACTGCATCTTGACGTGTTAGTGTGTCCTAGATTTGTATATGGTGACTGTATATGCTGTGTGTACTCCAATGCAATTTGATCAGTGTAAGTGCTCTGATAGCTTGGGGCTTCTATATGGAAAGTGGTAATATTAGTAAACAGTAGCCTGAGATGGAGCTCTATATAATGAGGAGGCTCTATAGAAGTGTGTTACACCAGTCAATATGAAACCTGACCATGAAATAATGCCTCTTTATAGTAATCTTGTGAAGGCAATCTTGCTATTCTGATTAAGTGTAGGTAAATGTCTGTTTTCTTTCCTGAGAGAGCTCAGTTTATTGCTAAAAAGTCATGTTGCATTTTTTATATACAATAATAATTTATAATTTTATAAATTTATCATTTATATACAATATATACAAGTACACAAAATATCTATTTTTGTTATATATTAAATTAATTGGCAAATAATCACATTAACATTTATATTTTCTACTTACCCCAAATGCAGTCGATCAGCTAAAACATTAAAATGCTGTTTGCTTCTTTAATTTAAACTTGGAGCTTCTGATGGTACGAACAAACACTGGAAGTCAATAATCACCTATATACTTGCCTATATCTTCATATATTGGCTTCAAATGATGTGATAAGCAATAAAAAAGGTTTAGTAGAATGTCTAAAACACCAGTGTCCAATCCTGGTCCTGGAGATCTATCAGATAATCCAGGTGATTCAGGTAATGAAGGACATTAGAGGCACCTGTTTTTGTAGTCAGGCTCTGAGCTCTCCAGGGTGGTAGACCTCCAGGACCAGGACTGAGCACCCCTGGTCTAGAACTTATTTACACACGTAAGCTAAAATCATCATCCACATAAGATCCTGCTTTCTGGTTCTGTTCCGGCCTCTCACAGGATTGTGTACTAAAACGTCACTATGATGGTACATAGTGTTAGCACAGTAATAGCTAAAGCTTGCATACTGGAAAAGAGATAGAAGTTGTATATTGAATAACAATAAAGCTACAAAAAATGCAGTGCTGCAGAGCAGAACAAAGAAATCTATGGGTAGACTGATACATTACCACTGATGTCCTATTAATGCAAACGCATACAAACTGTGGCTTTTGGCAATGAACTACAAACTAGCAAGAGAGAGGTTCAAGTTACTGTGTATGTGATCACTTTTCAGTTAATGATTACAGGGTCTCCAGTGGGATATTCTAAAATCTGCAGCTGTAACAAGTACATTTATACAGAGGACACCTCAAGGAAGTGAATTCGAGGTCAGCGCTGTTTACTTTTTATCTCTCTTCATTGCTCTCAAGAGGTCTAGCATACAATTGACATATTTCTTCATGTGTACACTCAGGTACCAATATATGGTTGAGGCTCATTTGTGCAGAAAATGTGGTCCTCAAATCTGTAATTAGTCTTTGTATTGAGTTTGAGTACAGCTGTTCAGCTACTCTACGGTCTGTGAATTCCCTTAGCCCTGTCTTTGATTGTTCTTCATGGAATGATACCAAACTGTGCTCAGCAAAGAAGTAATTAAAGATATCCTAAACAGCTGACCCTTTTATAGTTTGGCATGAGTCCTGCTGTGTTCCTACCACAACCTGGATTAAAGACCCAGCACAGTGCTTTTCATCTTAGCTCAAAATGTTATATTAGCAGGAAGTATGTTGTTATGCTAATAGCAAGCAAAGCAAGCAAGCAAAGTTAATTTATCACAAAGCAGCTTTTCAGAAAAATCAGTATTACAGAAAGTAAAAGAAAAGAAATTCTGGGTCCAGGCCCCCATGAGCAAGCCAGTGGCTACAGTGGCAAGGAAACACTCCCTTAGAGCAAGAGGAAAATACCTTGAGAGGAACCAAGACTCAGAAGGGGAACCCATCCTCCTCTGGCCGACACCGGATAGCAAACATTGTTAGTATAAAGCATTATATTATTATAGTACAAAACGGGAAAACAGGTGGGGCAGTGGTTAATTTGTTTAGTCTATGATTATGCAGCGGCAGCAGCAGCATCTGAGGGTGAGGACTGCACATCATTGTACAGCAAGAAGCTCAATGGTGGTCAAGCCATTACAGAAGGCTGGCACCCGATCAAGGCAGAAGAGGCAACAGCATCAGACGCACAGGATGGGCAGCTGTTCAACTCAGCAAAGAAAGGCAAAAAAGTCAGTTCTGTAATGAGTGACTGATCACAGATTAGAGTATTAACAGAGCAGCAGAGACTCCGGCAGGTCTGGACAGTAAAACTAATTACCAAAGGCTTGACTATACAAGTACATTTTTAGCCTAGACTTCAAAACTGAGGCTGTGTCTGAGCTGAGTCCCGAACATTAACAGGAAGATTATTCCAGAGCAGGGGGGCTTTGTATGAGAAAGCTCTCTCCCTGATGTAACTTTATTAATTCTAGGTACCAGTAGTAAGCCAGCACTTTGTGATCTAAGTAGGCACGATGGTTCATAGTAGGAGAGAAGGTCATTCAGGTATTGAGGAGCTAGTCCGTTTAGAGCTTTATAAGGCAGTAAGACAATTTTATAATCAATGCGAAATTTAACTGGTAACTAGTGCAGGGTTGATAAACTGGGCTGATATGGTCAAACTTTCTGGTTCTTGTGAGGACTCTGGCTGCAGTGTTCTGGACTAGCTGAGGTTTGTTAAGGCTTTTGCTGGGACAGCCAGATAGCAGGGCATTACAGTAATCTAGTCTTGAAGTAATGAATGCATGAACTTTTCTGCATCCTGTAGAGATAATGCATTTCTTAATTTAGCAATATTGTGGAGATGCAGGAAGGCTGTTCTAGTGATATTCGTTCCATGTGCGTCGAAGGACAGATCAGGGTCTAACATAACCCCATGATTTTTTACAGATGAGCTTGATGCAGCTGAGAAATTGTTAAGTTTAAGTGTTAAGTTAGTTTGTTTCTAGCTGCTTTTGCACCAAGAAGCAGGACCTCTGTTTTATCTGAGTTAAGTAAGAGAAGGTTACTCGACATCCAGTATTTTATGTCTTGTGTTTTATGTCCTCAATCTTGCCAAGTTTGATTTTATGATCCGGTTCGCTTGATATGTATAACTGAGTGTCATCAGCATAGCAATGGAAATTTATGCTGTGTTTACTGATAATGATGCCCAGTGGTAACATATATATTGTGAATAATATAGGTCCTAAAACAGAGCCTTATGGAACACCATACTTTATTTTTGCAAGGACAGATGATTCACCCTTTACATTAACAAATTGATAGCGATCATTGGGGTAGGACCTGAACCAGGAAAGAGCTATTCCTCTTATCCCTGCAAGGTTTTCCAGTCTATCTGGTAAGATAGAGTGGTCTATTGTGTCAAATGCTGCACTAAGATCAAGAAGAACTAGCAGAGACACATTTCCTTTGTCAGAGAATAATAAAAGATCATTTACAGTTTTTACTAGTGCTGTTTCTGTACTGTGATGTGGCCTAAAACCAGACCGAAATGTTTCAAATAGATGATTCCTATGCAAATAAGAGGTTAATTGTTTTGCTACTGCTTTTTCCAGGATCTTAGATATGAAGGGGAGATTCAAGATAGGTCTATAATTTGATAAATCGCAGGGATCGAGGTTAGCTTTCTTAATCAGTGGTCTAATTACTGCAAGTTTTTGGGATATATCCAAGACTAATAGAGGAGTTTATCATTGACAGAATAGGCATGTTTATTTCTGGTAAAATTTCCTTGAGTAAACCTGTAGGAATCGGATCTAAAATACAGGTAGATGATTTTGTGGAAGAGACCGTTTTAACTAGTTAATTTTCTTAAAGTAATGTAAACGATTCCAGCCTATCTGCAGTGTTTATAATATTCTCAGGATCTAGACTGGCATTATAAGGCAGCAGGTTTGTAGAGTTTAACTGTGTGTTCTGAATTTTTTTCACTAAAGAAATTCATAAAATCATTGCTGCTATAGGCAAAGGGCATCTGGGGTTCAGTGACTGTTTTATTCTCTGTTATTTTAAAATTTGTGCTAAATAGTAGTCTAGGATTATTCTTACTGTTTTCTATGAGAGAGGAGAGATAGCCTGAGCGTGCTGCAGTAAGAGCTCTTCTATAGTCTATAAGGCTCTCCTTCCAGGCGGACTGGAACACTTCTAGTTTAGTCAGTCATTTTCGCTCAAGTTGTCTGGCAGTCTGTTTAAAGCTCGGGTATGATCATTATACCAAGGGGCGAGTTTTTTCTGCTGTACTATTTTATTTTTTAATGGAGCCACATTATGTAGAGTAGATCGAAAAGTATCCTCTAAGAACTTGGTCAAAATTTCGAACTTGGTAGGGTTAGATGGACAGCTGACAGAACCATGTTCGGACACCGAACATGTGGTGGCTGATCAACTGTATTCGAAGTGGAAAATCATGTACATTTTTTGCCAAGCTGTTCCTTTCCTTCCTTCAAGGCCATCCAGGACTGGGGTTTGAGACCCAACTTTGAGAGTTTACACCAGTAAGGACCCCTTGTGTTCTCTCTGCTCTCACACACCTGACCCAGCACACATGGGGTTCATTACTAAATCAGTTGAATCAGTTGTGCTAAATGAGGGAAAGCACATAAATCCTGTGACTTTAGGAGCCCTTGGCCTATAGCACTATAGCTAGACCACCCCATGTAGAGCATTAGTGTTGCAATGGAAAACTAGATCATGAAACAAAATAAATAGAACAATTTTATGCTGCATTTCACACTTCTGTACATCTAGTACTTTTTCTTTATTTGTGAGATGTACTTCACATCCTCCTGATAACATTTACAGTCTTTTTTAAGGACAATGTTGTGTAGTGCTGGAATGACATCTGGTGGCCAAACAGGAAAATACAAAAGAACAATGACCTTGAAAAGCCTACATTTAGATATTTTATTTAAGTCATTATTTTAAGAATCCCTCTTCCACCAGAGAGCAGTTCTATTGATTTTGATAATTTAATAATGAATAGATGAAATAAGCATGTTTTAATCATCTCTGACTCCTCATAAAACACAAGAACAAGCAGGCAATTTCCTCAAGATAGAATTTTATTGAACAACAATCTGTGACAAGGAATGCAACATTTGGACTGTCTTCATGTTCTGCATGGTAAACAACGACTAAGACGACTGCAGTGTTTCAGTTTCATAGCTTTCACACTCAAGTGTTTTCACACACATCTCCCTGTCATAGAGAGACATGAACTTCAAACTTTGTGTGTGTGTGTGTGTGTGTGTGTGTGTGTGTGTGTGTGTGTATATATATATATATATATATATATATATATGTGTGTGTGTGTGTGTGTGTGTGTGTGTTTAGGTGTGTGTGTGTGTGTATGTGTGTATATAAGTGTGTGTGTGTGTGTAAGTGTTTTAAAGTGCTCCATTGCACTGTTCCTCTTGGAGGAAGAGAACGAAAGCGTTATGTTTTGTGGGAGTTCTACGGCCTTTAATAGAATCAGTAAAAGCTGCGTTATATAGTAGAGGGTTACTGCTGCTATGTATTATGTTTGTTTCCTCTTTATTGCATATAGATAAGCTGGTTGTCATATATCTTATACATATTTCTCTAACAGACATGACATGAGGTCAAATCTTATAACTTACATATAAACTACTCCATGAAAAACATTTCTTATCTTTCAACATTGGTCATAGTATTCAAAGGTACATTCTCTGGTTTGTCATAACATTTAAAATAATTAAGCAATACATTTATAGGCTGTGCTATGAAAACCAAATTAGAAGTACTAGTGCCATACTACATTAATCTAGCTATTTGTTTCAAGATTACAAGGTCTATACGTTACCAAGAGTCTATTAGAGTGCATGTGTGTAGTGCAGTGTGCAGTGTAGTGGTTGTGCCTGATCATTCTTTGTGCTTGTTGCTTTGTTTCGATTGTAAATAAATGTTATTTTTGGTGTTTATGTCTAAGTCTCCTCTGCCTCTTTCTATTCCAGTCAAACGGAGGACAGATAGGAAACACAGGAGAGGAGATGGTGAGATAGTTGGGGGGTGGGGGGTGGGCTTACAATTCAGCATTACAGTGACAAAAAAAGAAATGCACTACACAGTCACACACACGCACGCACACATACACACATACATATAAGCACACGCACACACACATACCGTACACAACCCCACACAATACACCACCATTTTCCACATTACAGTCAAAGTTCACAGCTGATAAAACAATCTGCCATTGTCACAATTAAAACCAGAGAGTTCTCAAACTAGCACAATTTGAAAGAGAAACAGAATACATATAGAACAAAAAGCAAAAGATAACAGAAACAATAAGAGCAATCACAATTATGTGAACAATAATAACAAAAAAAGAGCTTTGGGAATGTGCAGAGAAAAAGAAAACAAGAACACAGCTGGTAGAAGAAGCAAAAGGCAAATGTGGAGAGCAAGGGCACAGTCAGAGAGACCGGGTCATGAAGCCACTAGAGTGAGATTTGTCATGTGTTCAAACAGGTGTAAAGCCCAGACTGAGAAGAAACACATGACAAAAGCTGAGCAATAAGGAGACAGATGTAAACAATCTTTTTTCCAAGTAGACAGTTTTTCATTGGCTCAGCTTAAACAGCCAACCCTGGAACTGTAGTGTAAATAAATAATCCCACTGTGAAACTGATTCTCATCTAAAGAGGTGTCTTAAGGCAGGGATCCCCAACCAACCATCACGCCCTGGAGAGTTTAGCTTCAACTAGAGATAGCATGCCTGTATTGGTGGGTATTGGTGTTGGGCCAAAATAAGCAGAAAATGCTGGATCGGATATCGGAGAGAAAAAAGAATCAGTCTGTTGCAGTCCTGTAACAAATCTGTCCTAAAGTTATGTGATGTGATGTTGCTTTCCATGTCTTCCTCTGGTGTAGTAGAGTATGATAGCCTACATTTTGATTCTCATTTTAAAATTGGACTATGCAAGTTTTGAGGATTTGCAGATTTGTGATTTGTGAAATTCATGGTAATGGCAGTTTCTTGCCATCTCTAGTTTCAACACAATCAGCTCTGATATCCTGACCTGAACTCCTTGATTAACTGAATCATTAGATTTGGATTGGAGCCAAACTCTGCAGTGTCACAGATGACCAGGATGAGGGTCAAGCACCCCAGTCTTAAAAGGTCTAAAAAGATGGGGCTAAGGCTAGCAGGAGACTTTCGCTAATGCTAACAGGCAATGAATCAAGGATAGCTAGCTAACTTTGGGGAATCAGGTTCATGTAAACAAAATTCTGTTTTCCAATTTTAACTTCCTGCAGCAAAAACCTCTGTTTAAAATGGCTTTTTCCTGTACATCTACAAGCACATGGATGCTCACTGGCTACTCTCTATAGAGGTAGGCTTGCAGCAGACCTCAGATGTGAAGGTTGTCCATGCAGTGATTTGGTCAAGGTTTTGTTTGGCAGTTATGAAATAGGCTCTCACCAAGCGAGAGAGTCGAGCAAAGCCTCAGTGCCTTGTTTGAGCTACAGATGCTTCTCATTGCATATATATGCCGTATCTCTCGCTAACAACTGCACAGATATGTTAACGCTGCATAATACTTGTCAGCACATAATCAGCACTTCTTCTATCCAGCAGGAGGGCCCTTAAAATTTGGATTCTCATGCTGAAACTGCACAGCATGGGAGTAAAAAGAAAAAAAGTTTCACAAGGAAGTCTGTTACATTCATCAGGAGACAACAAAATGTTTCGATTCCCAGACACCAGTCTGATTTCCAGACACCAGTCTGCTGCTCCAAATGTGGCAAATGCTTCCTTGTAAACTTCAGATAGTTCTCCTTTATTTACAGTACCCTCTTTCAGACTTAGTGTTCTTGGATTCAACTATCAGTAAAAAAAAATAATAATAACAGAGCAAGAGGAGAGGGGAGGTAAGTGTGCAAAATAAGCCATCAAATAACATAATATCAAAAAAACAGAATTCATATAATCTGCAAATGTACATCATACAGTAATCGACAATGAACATACAGAGAGACACCAATAAAACAACTGATACAAATATGTAGATATATGTGTGTATATATATATATATATAGTCATATATATATATATATATATATATATATATATATATATATATATATATATATATATATATATATAGTCATAAGGAATCTTGATAAATACACTTTCACTCTCAACAGAGTGCCTAGGAACATCACGCATCATGTGCTTTTGCCCTTGTTACTACACATCGGATAAAGAGAGCAGATAATTAAACATCACTCTTCAAAGTCACCTTCATCTTAAACCACCAATGTCACGCCATGATCCACTACATAAATACAATGCTTAGATATGAAAAAACATCTCAAAAGGAAAAAACACAAAGGCAAATAATGAGCATGATCATTACTTCATTGGTAAGGAGGAGCTACCTGACATCATCTGCATTTATTTGGCCTTCAAGACGTTCTTCTGTCAGTTGTAATAAAGCGACACTCATCTAAATGGCAGTTTCTCCATAGCTGCAGTTCAGTGCGTGGACACTGGAGAAGGAGACAGATACTGAGAATATTCCATATTCCAACCATCCTCTATAGCAGGTGTTTGCAATCCATTCCTCAGGGACCACCCGCCAGCTCCAAACACACCTCAGCCAGGTCACTGAGGCTGTAGAATGCTGATTACCTGGTTCAGGTGCATTAGGAATTGGAGCATAACAAAAATGTGAACTGTTGGGGGTCCCCCAGGACTTTGGATTCAACCCTCTCTGCTCTATACTACCATTTTCTAAAGCTTCAGTCAGAAATAGCCGAAACAGTGCCACATCCACCCCACAGGAGGCACTGCTATTATTTGAACGCCTTTGTTGCCGCAGTATTAAAACTGGCCAGCAAGCTGCAGTGACTCCTGACTGGGGCTTTAAACCACTGCCAAAAGCCACCACTGAAGAACAGTGTAAAGACATGTTACTATATTTAGCTTAAAGACTGGAATGATGGAAGTATGACAGGCTTGTTAAACCAAATTAAAGTCGCATTAAGTAGCAGTTTCCATTCAGATCCAAAGAAAAAATGTAAAAATCACTCTTACATAAGGATGATATTAGACGTTTTTGTTACTGTGTTACTCAGTAATACAAGGGGCTGGCTCAGCATGCAGCATCCTTCTATAGGCGTTGTCCTTTTGCTCAAAAACCTGCTAGCAGCAAATGGAATTACTGTAATGAGACATCACATTGAGAAAATAAGGACGTTTGTGAAGACCTACCAACTCATAAAGACAGATCTATTGAAAATTAAAGTAAATGCAACATTCACAAACACGTATTCAGAAACAATGGAGCATTTTCTGTGTTTGCAGAAGGCAAAACAACTCCACACTTGCAGCCTAGTAACACACAGTACTTGTCCATTATATAAATGGCTTTCCAGTAATCAGCACTTATCCAGGTGCAATGGAGCAGAGGTTACTCTGAAAGGAAGGAAGCCTCAAGGGAGGAAGCACCTGGATCTACAACACACAGCAGAAGAAATCAGCTTTCCACATACTGGTACGGAATGATGGCCTGTAAATGCAGCAGTATTTCAACTAACAAGCAAAACTGGAAACTGCTACAAATTGCTCCTTCAATGTTGTACAAAAAGTCATAATGCCACAGTCGATGCCTGCTTTTAGATGTTTCAGTCAGCTCTTCTCTCTATGATACGTAACCTGTAATTGCTGTAGTGGAACGTGGCTAGGGAGGTGCTACCAACTCTAACCATCACTGAACTCAGTATGCAAGCAAGTTTACCCAGACATGGTCAGTCTGGGACTGTAAACAGCTTTTGCCTCACACACCAACCTGCAAATCTACACACAAATATTGTCCCGAGGTCATTCACGGCCAGACATTCCAACTGGGATTGTGAAAAAGCATCTAATCCAGTTAAGGTCCTCAAACAGCATATACATTTCTGTCCTTTCCAGAAGTTAAAATCAGGATTAAACCTCCATCAAGTCCATTTGGTAATCTACCTCATACCTAACAAAGTCATTATTTTCATATTGTCACAAGAGTCAGTGTGAACATAAACTGGGCAATAAATATCTTGAGTCAAAATAGTCTTGATATGAATCTCCACAAACTATATAATCAAATCAATCACTAAACAATGAGGCTTTCAATTCAGAAATGATGGGGCTCATAAATGAGAACGTTATGTGGCCTGAGCCTCAGCTGAGGACTATCTAGCCACCTCAGGCATCTTGGCAACCACTCCCTCTGAAGCCCTCTGAGCTCCTCATGATCACCACATTCATATAGAAATATACACCCACTTTAACAAAACCCCACAAACATACAAACAAACAAAACTAGCATGGTCTCCACATCACACGGTCCTCAAGTGACACGAGCAGCCAAGATGTGAAGGTGGGGAAGGGATGAGGTCTGACCAGTGCAACGTGTGTGTAGATGGGAAGGCAGAAAGCGGAGCTGACTGGTTAGTTGTTCCGTTTGGGCAAGAAGCTGAGGATGAATTCACCCACACCCAGGAAGTAAACCACCTGGGCAATGCCGAAAAGCGGTGCGATGACGAGAGCGCGACAGTACGCCCCCTTCAGGAAGGCAGACGGACCCTCGTTCCGCAGAATCTTCCTGTAGTTCAAGCAGATCCAGTATTAACAGGACATCTCACCGATGTCTCAGAGATGAATATATAGTATACATTGTCATAAAACTACTGGAATCACTGTTTTTAATAATGCAGACAATTTTGTTGCAGATAAATGTATAAAATTATGCTAGTACCCTACATACAGTCATAGGTTTCAAATTTAGTGCATCCCAGAAGCTGTATTTGAAAGGTGATCATCAAATCTGAAGGTAGATACCTTGACAACAAATGTCTATAAAAATATAATTACAGTATTAAACAACTACATTTAAAGTGATTTTTCCTCTCCAAAAAGCTTGAAAAACTGACTTGACATCTAAGAAATAGCTTCTGTTGTCTAGTTTATCATATTTGAATCTACACTGCATATTGAGTTAAAACTAAAGTGGAATATTTATTATTGAATACATTTATAAGTGATTCCAAACTAAATCGTAGTATATAATAAATAAAAAAGGCTGTTATTCCTTAATTCCTGCACTTATAAAAAATGACATTTTTTCACATCTCTCAGTCTTTCATACACCTTGAAATAGGGCAGATTTGGGAGTTGACAGCATTGAAGGTGCTAAGCACTAAGCTATCTGATGATGACATCAGATGTCAATGGAAAGATTAGCTCTCTAAAGCTTAACTTTATACTGTTAGCAAATTGTGCTGTCCAAGCCAAAACATAAGGTCATCCTCAGTTGCCAGTGAAAAAGAGGACAGAATGAAGTCACCTGATGCAGTCGGTCACTCCGCTGTATGTGTCCTCCTGATTGCCACGTGTTAGAGACTGTAACCTGGTTTTAATCACTATAACACACACAAACAGTACTGAATGAACAAGTATACACAATACATAAACAGTGTCACATTACTGAGTGACTGATTTACTGTACTTACTAGAGCAAATTCACTATTTTAAGGTCCTGTCCTGCCCACTTTTCCTGCACTGTTCCTGTAATATCCTGCACTGTCCTGTCAAAAACATGTGTCCTGTGGAGAAATACACTGCCAGTCCTGTCTTTCAGCCATCTCTAAATTAAAACCTAATACATTTTTTTATGAAAATATTTTGTAAAGACACAACAGTGATGGCAACAACGATTCAAACTTCTTTCCAATTAAATGATTATATACGTTCCTTAGGCCAACATTAGCACCCAAGGCTCATACTGAACAGTGGCTACTTCAGTACACTAGGTGGTGCTACGCATATTTTACTTAGGAGCGTTGGCTAAAAAGATATTTTTTGTGTTGAAGTTATATTTACTGAAATAAAACATGATGTTGAGGAAAACTTCTGTGAGAAGTAAAGACTGTGAAAAACAGAAGATTTCTTAAATTAGATGGTGCACAGAGCAACCAGAATCAGCCAGACCTGAAGCGGTTGCTTGAGAAAACAGTGTTACCATGTGTGTTGAATCTTTGTCAGATAAAGAGCATAATAAAGCGCAGTTCAGCCTAAACTGCAACTGTAGTATACTGTCATCTTTAATTTGGCCATAAAACTGTAAATAACCTTTCTTCTTCCTATACTAAGAAAGAACAGAATAGCAAATGTCACACAAATTTTATGATCCGGCCACTTAGCCTATCCATTTGCCTTCTTCTCTGAAGTCCTGTTTTGTCTCAACAAGAAACTGGCTTCTTATTGTGCTGTGTTGTGAGGATTTCCGAAAATGTACACTATACCATAGCAGCTTTTTGTATTGCCATGATGTATGCCAGCCACATAGATGTGGTCCAACCTTTGCAACCTGAACAATCCCGTCAACGTTAGGTATGTGGTGTTAATGTAGAATATCACATCACCAGGCAATTACAGTTCAGTTTTGTTTACACACGGGAATACTACTGTCTTCCTATGCTTTGCATGAAATGCATCAATAAATGAAATTTCTTTTTTATAAATTGTGGTCAATGAATCTTTACCATCACCATGTTAGCAATGTACCTACTTCAACCACAGGGTGAACCTTTTAGTGGTTCCCTGTCCTAATCCCACCATCTGATACTCACCATCTACAGGGTTGACAGCCACAGCAGCTGTGCTGCCAGCGATGCAGCCTGATATGAAGGAGACGTAGAATGGAGCAGGCCCCTCTGCCCCCTTCTTCCCCAGATTATTGAGATTAGCAAACAGAGGGAAGTAGATGATTGAGAAAGGAACATCCCTGGATGGAGAGATTCAGGAAGAAAGAGTGATCTGGATAAAAGCAGCAACAGAGAGCTAAAAGAAAAGTAGCTGAATTAGCAAAACAACCAAAATTAGGTCTTACTGGACCTTTGTTTGCATGCATACAGACTATATTGGCAAAAGTATTCAGTATTTTGACCACCCAAATCATTTAATTCAGGTATTCCAATCACTTCCATGGCCAAAGGTGTATCAAACCAAGCACCTAGGCATGCAGGCTGCTTCTACAAACTTTTGTGAAAGAATGGGTTGCTCTCAGGAGCTCAGTGAATTCTAGCATGGTACCATGATCCAGTTGTGATCCAGAAGTCCAGTCGTGAAATTTCCTCGTTACTAAATATTCCACAGTCAACTGTCAGTGGTATTATAACAATGTGGAAGTGATTGGGAATGACAGCAACTCCACGTAAAAGGCCATGTAAAATGAAAGAGCAGGGTTAAGTGGGTGCAGAGGCGCATAGTGCGCTGAGGTCAGCAACTTTCTGCAGTCAATTTCTACAGACCTCCAAACTTCATGTGGCCTTCAGATTACCTCAAGAACAGTGTAGAGAGATTAATGGAATGGGTATCCATGGCCAAGCAGCTGCATTCAAGCCTTACATCACCAAACACAATGTAAATTGTCGAATGCAGTGGTGTAAAGCGCCGCCACTGGTCTCTACAGCCGTGGAGACGTGTTCTCTGGAGTGATGAATCATGCTTCTCTGTCTGGCAATCCGATGGACGAGTCTGGGTGTGGCAGTTGCCAGGAGAACGTTACTTCTCTAACTATACTTTGTCAAGTGTAAAGTTTGGTGGAGGGGGGATTATGATGTGGGGTTGTTTTTCAGGAGTTGGGCTCGGCCCCTTAGGTCCAGTGAAAGGAACTATTAATGCTTCAGCAGACCAAGAGACTTTTCATGGTCCCAACTCTGTGGGAAGAGTTTGGGGACGGCCCCTTCCTGTTCCAACATGACTGTGCACCAGTGCACAAAGCAAGGTCCATAAAGACATGGATGAGTGAGTTTGGTGTGGAAGAATTTGACTGGCCTGCACAGAGTCCTGACCTCAACCCTACAGAAGCCCTTTGGGATGAATTAGAGCAGAGACTGCAAGCCAGGCCTTCTCGTCCAATATCAGTGTCTGACCTTACAAATGTGCTTCTGGATGAATGGTCAAAAATTCCCATAAACACACTCCTAAACCTTGTGGAAAGCCTTAACAGAAGAATTGAAGCTGTTATAAGCTGCAAAGGGTGGGCCGACACCATATGAAACTCTATGGATTATATCACTGGGATATCACTCAAGTTCATATGCATGTCAAGGCAGATGAGCGAATACTTTTGGCAATATAGTGTCTGTATTTGCGTGTGTGTGTATGTGTATGTGTATAATACCTGAGCAGTGTGGCTCCGAGCCCTTTATAGAGACCAGCTATGCCTTTTTCCCTCAGCAGTTCCCGTGTGAGCTGCATGGCTGTTGGGGACTTTACTTCTACTGGACCACCAGGGGCTACAGTTTGTGGCATCAGCTTCCTCTGAGCAGCTGTGGACAGCAGCACACACACACTCATATCATTCCCCCAGCATCACTACATCACAAATAAATCAAGCTCCTGACTGAGCCTGTGCTAAATCTAGACTGAATCAAGGTTGAACCACATTTGTGTAATTACATACATCAAGTCTGAGACCCCTGATTTAAGGAGGGAGCTAATTTTCTAAGCTGCTTATCCTTCTTGGCCATGGGGAGCAACATAATACAGGCTTTTTTTAACTATATAGCAGCTCCATATTACTAACACTAATGTCTTGTGCACTAGTGAATGGGTATTGATTCCACATCTAATATACTAATAAAGCTGTTTAAAAGAACTGACGTTAATGGCCTCTGCATCACAGATACCAGATGCACTGGCTCAGACATTAATGACGCTGCTCAGCTCACTATTTTTATCATCAGACATATTAATATCTGGAGATGCCTAAAGAATTGCTGGAAAAAGAATGACTGTTTTTCAAACCATTCCTTAGAGCCCTCCAAACAGTCCACATTTCTGTTCCACATTTTAGCCTTGTTTGACTTGAAGGCCTTAAACAGTGGTTTAATAGTAGTTAATGAGTGGCTCTGAGTAGTTACTGGATAATAATCCAGAACAATGAGACTGCAGTTTAAGGAGTTAACTTTCACTGATACATGAATTCAGCAGTGATGACTGTAACCACTAAGCTGGAAACTTAATATTAGTATTATTTTACTAATATTACTGTTATTATCTCCACAGTGCAGACATCTTAGTAATCTGGACACTACTGCAGCACACTTTACAGCTGCTGTATGTGATGTTGGACACATGAGGGCAGTGTTTTATAATCTATTGATGGTTGTGCTATTCCCATCCTCCCTCCTTTTCCCTCCTCTCGTCTTCACTCTTTCTCCCTCCCCTTTTCTGTTTCACTCCGCTTTGCCGGAGTTTTTTGGTCTCTCACCAATTCTCCCTGCATCTTGCAGCTGGATTTTCAGCATCTCCATCGGCGTTGTAACAATGACCTGTCAATCACACACATTAGACAACTCCATTAAAACAAAATACATACAAATATATCATCTAAAATATATAATATACTCTATAATAGAAAATAAATAAATAAACAATAAAATGTGCCATAATTTTTGCACATTTTATGTTTACTTTTTCCAATATATTTAATTCAGTAAATAAACTGCAGAAATGTGTTCTCTGTAAGGGATGCGTTGACATATTTTTATTTAAACACACTGTGTGAAAGTATGACATTTAAGGCTGGTTCTGTTACAGGACTGGATCAGATACATTTTTTTAGCTCAACTCATATCTGATCCAGTATTTTCAGCTGATCAGGCTAATAGCAGTAACTGCTATAGAATCAGTGACATCACTACTAGTTATCAGCCTTAATAGAACAGAGGATGTGGTCACATAGGTAGGTTCACAACTACCACTGATACAAGAGGACCAGCCAGACAGCCATACTTAAGCCCATTAAAGGCTGCTGCCTCTGCACAACTCTGCCTTTGTACTTTATAATATATCACAGCTATAGAGCCATAAAAAACAGAATGCACATACATAAACTCACACACTACCAAGTCACCTTCAAACACATGCTGTTAACCCCTATTTTAGAAAAATGTCAATTTAGATTATATTACATTAATCTAAAGTAAGACAAGGTCTTCATTCACAAGGTTCCTCTCACCTCTCTCTCAGACCAGTCACAGGTTGATAGGATTACGAGTAAGACGTAAGTGTCAGGAAAGACCATGTGGTCAATGCAGGCTAATCCACAATCGCTATCCACTATCACAATCCCATCACTTAGCCCACAGTGACCACTGTCTTCAGTTGTGAGGAATCCAGTCTGACTGACTCATGCAGTATCACATGACTAGGAGCATTGTACTGTAAGATACTAATTGCATTAAGAAAGAAAAGACACTGTGGTTGTCAATAACAAGCATGTGTGCTCCACGTAAATGCTAACAATTCATACTTATGGGCCAGCTCCATAAAAATACAGGACAGGAAAATTTCACAGGTATTCATTACTTAATGCCACAGTCTGCTCGATATGATACAATAACTGGATGCTGAGTGCCGTAATAACCATCACAGCCTCACATACTCTTACAAGCAAAGAATTTGCCGCAAACTCCTTGACTCCACATTATTGTAGCCAATAGTGTCAGAGCCACTGACAAAGGGAAAAAACATTCTAAATATAGTTTACACTATTTCTAGGTAGCTACAGATCACAGATCACAAGATATGATGAAAATCCATGATTTGTGAGTCACTGATCAAGAGCAGACCCTAACATTTAGGTGTGTTGGAGTTAAAGACTAACCCCTGCTCATGTGGATATATTAGAGTACCTACACACAAGACAATTTCAAGGACGGAGCATTAGATGCATACACATGCAGATCTTGCTGGCCTAGATGGAGGGTATATGGCTAAAGCAGTTCAAAATCCAAAACATTTGTCAGAAACCGAGAAACTGAGAACACAGAGAATCCTTGTAGTCCGGTAATCTATACTGATAACTGGAATCAGATCAGTGTCATCTCAAGTTTAAATCCCGGTATATGTAATTGTGAGTAGGTGTAAATCTCCAGCTGTTCATGTTTCTGAGAACATCTGCATGAATTATGTGTCTGATAGTATTATGCATGTTTTATTGGGTGTACCTGCATCTATTGTGGTTATGTTGTGCTTCCAAGGCTATTACTCAACTAATTATGCTCCTCTGGACAACCAGCACCAGCTGGTAATTGTGTGTGTGTGTGTGTGTGTGTGTGTGTGTGTGTGTGTGTGTGTGTGTGTGTGTGTGTGTGTGTGTGTGTGTGTGTGTGTGAGTGTGAAAAGCAGTAAAGCAGTTCACACTTAAAGCAGATGAAGAACAGAAAGTGACTTTGAACCAACCTGGCATGTACCTGCACCACAGCCTGCCAGCATTTCTCTGAGCAACGTGAGCTTCTGCCTGAAATAGAGAACGAATGTGAGATAGAGTGTGTGTGTGTGTGTGTGTGTGTGTGTGTGTGTGTGTGTGTGTGTGTGTGTGTGTGTGTGCGTGTGTGCGTGTGTGTGCGTGTGTGTGTGAGTGAGAGAGAGAGAGAGAGAGAGAGAAAGCGAAGAAAGAGATATTCAGACAGACAGAGCAACACTGAATGAAAATTCCATTGTTTTTTTTTTCTTCAAATTTTCTGCACAAAATTAGTTTGAGATGTAAACCAAGTCATTCAGAGTGGTTTACTGTGAAATGGTTAATTGTAGAGAAACATACATTTGATATACATAGTAAGAATTTCTTTAGCGTGTTGGTGACAATGACCAGGTTTTGATGTTTATAGTGTAAATAAAGCCATTTTTATTATCCACAACCACCAACAAATATACACCTGTTTTCTGAGTTTTTTTTTCTGAGTGATATTGATGATGGTAAAATCTAAAAATCTAAATCTAATTTTTATCTTGCTATTACTTTTCCTTAGTGCCCAACATGTACCTCTCCACCATAGATGAATAAAAAAAATAGTTTCAGGCCCAAATCTCAAAACTATCGGAAAACAATGTCTCAGTTAGGCAATATATTCATAACCATTTAATGTAAAAACATACTGTATGGTAGCTTTTAGAGGCATTAAACTCTTCAGATGTCTGGTTCCTATCACCGCCATTGTGAACATTTCTGACTTGGAAAGTTTCTCTATAACAGAGCATTTTCACTCTGACTCGAAACACTCCGAGTGACTTTCATTACTTTCATTCTTAATCATTTGATCAGGCTGAAATTTCCCTTTAAATCATAACACAATCAAATTAATAATACACATGTATATAATCATTCCATTGATTAAAGCCATGCATACATACATATGCGCACACACAGAAATATACACAATATACCGAACCTATTTAATAATTGACACTCTGCCTGGGACAAGCCAGTCAATAATTCACCAACACTGTTTCTGGTCGCTATGGAGACGTACATGGATGGCAGTCTTGGCCAGTGAAGGTCAATTGGGGAGTCGTTTGAGTGGAGACTTCTGGGTAGTTACTGTGGACTGCCTGTGTTTAATATTAATGTCTGCCATATGATATCGGCCTAAGCTTTGTAACACTACGCCTTTCCTTAATAACAATTGATTCCAGATGTTCCGACAGTGGAGGCATGTACAGTATTTTTACAGTAAAGCTTGCGTTCATGTAGGCTGGCTGTACGTTTCATACACAAATAGGTATGTTGTTAGTGCATGCATCTGTGTTTCAATGCATTTCCCCAACACGGGGGAATACTACCAGTGTGTGTATAAAGCTCACCCGTCCTTGGAGAGGTGGAATCTGAAGAAATCATTGGCTGCCAACTTTATGGCTTTCTCTGGAGTAACGAGAGTTAAGTTCACCGCAGCCCCTGAAAAAACACCACAGAGAGGAAACAGTTCCACTATTTAGAGGAAGCTTGCCTTGAAATTTATAGATAACAGAACACAAATATAAAACACAAAGTGAATGATTTTAACAGTTTACATCAAATATGGTCAATCAGCAAAGACATACACAATGTCTGAAGTTTGCTTCTTTAGTTTTACACTGAAGCCAAGAGGCTATTGTAGGTAATAAGTACAATACATTACATATTTAAGAACAGTAGTAGCACTCGCTGTGAGGCACTGTGTGCCTTTATTTCTTCCTGTACATTTACTCATGTTTATAGATAATAGTCACACGGTGTTTAAAACCACATAAGCAAATTTATCATTTAAATGTAAACAAAGTCATACAGAGTGGTTTGATGTGAAATGCTCTATCCTTGAGAAACATACTGAGTTAGAACTGTTTACAGTGGTGATGATAGGAACCACATATGCAAAGTGTTTCATGCCTATAGAAGCTATATCCCAGAAAGTTACTACATGCTTGATCAAAGAGACATTGTTTTAAGATAGTTTTAATTAAGGTTTTGTCCTAAAACATACTTCTTAAACTCCTTTCATAGTTGAGAGGTACGCACTGGATGTTGTAAGGCAAAATATTACTGGACTAAAACTTATTTATCACTGTTTTACCATTATCAATCATACATACAAAAACTCAGAAGACATGGTCAGGTTCACTAATGGTTTCAGATAGTAAATAAAATGGCTAGATTTACACTGTAGACATCACAAACCCTGGATCCTATCACCAATGTAAAGGAATCAGTCATTAAAGTTCTTTACAATTAATCATTTCACATCAAACTACTCTGAATGACACTGTTTACATCTTAATGATTGAATTATGAAGAATTTTTGAAAAATCAGTGGACTTCCCTATTAGAAGCTTGACATGGCTTGAGGCAAATGTGATGATTTATGCATGTGGACTGCACAATGCTTTGTACATTAGTACATTACTTTGTACATTAATGCTGTACATTAGCTTTGATTACTCGCTGCTGCATTAGCATAGCTTTGGTTTAAAACTTAAGAAACAAGCTTCAGAGACTAAACATGCCTTAGGATGTGTCTACATTTAGTATTTGTTCCAAAACACATTATAGATCACTTTCAAGAATTGCCTTTTTTTATAATATAAGTTGTTGGAAGTGGGCTTCACACAAACAAGAAATATCAGTGTCATATATTTTTATTCATTCTATCTATATATTTGCATAGAGTATTTATTTATGTGGACTTAATTTTGCATGCCTATTACTACTTGTTTTTATGTTGCACCTTCATGCCGAAGCAAATTCCTAGTCTGTGAATCCTGTTCATTGACAATGGCAATAAAACTTCTTCTGATTCTGATTCTGATATGATTAATACCAGCTTAACTAGAGAACTAGAAATGTGTTTTCCATTACACTTCTGCACTTATTCTTTTTAAAAACTTCAAAAATATCCAAAATGGTTGCAAGTGGATATACAGCACTTTGGAATGAAACTGATCATTTGTAGTTGAGTTCCCATGGTCTAGACCAAAGCAGAAAATAAAATTCTCGTTTGCTTAGCATTCACAAAGGTTATATGGAAACAAAAAACAGTCACAATTGATTGGGGACTAACAACCTGGATAACTGAGCCTGTGGGTTTTATTTATGTATTGTTTTAACTGTATTGTGACATTCTATAGTAATAAGCCACTCATTTCTCCAGTTTTACCACATCATGAACTAGGATAAAAATCACTTTGAAAATATATGTTCTTGAATGCCTTCTTGCTTTTATGTCAAGAACTTGACACATTAATGTATAACTTAACTGATGTATGCAGTGATGTTTGTAGCAAATTTCATAATGCTTCTAATGCGCCATTCTCTGACTGATCCGTTTAGACATCTTCGGTTCATTTTGAATTCATATTACAAACAAACTTCTTCAGGATTTGTTTGGACGCAGACTAAGGTTGACCTACTCAGTTGCTTATTGGTGGAGTCTGACTTGTTTTAATGAATCATAATAACAGAACAATAATAGCATTGTTTAAGACAAACCAAGTCTGCCAAATGTGAACATACCCTTAGCTCATGACATCTGGGGTTTTATCTGGGTTTTAAAAATGCGCAAAACTGATTTTTAATGGGATTATTACTTTATAACAGCACCCACCTCTATACATTCCAAAGTATCCTTCTGACCGAATGGTTTTGATAAGGCAATCTGACCTGCACAGGATGCACACACAGATACAATCAACAGAAACAGACAAAACAAAATTAGCACAGTTATCAAGTGTACCCCAAACAACACAAAAAGTCTGTGCGTGTGAATGCATGCTGAACAGTACTTCCATGCACGTACATGCTGGTATAGAGACGAGAGCCATTCTGCTGGTTCTGTAAGCGGGTCTTGGCCAGGTCAATGGGAAACACACAGGTGACACCAATCAGCCCAGCAACTCCACCATTTATTAACTTGGCAGGCAAACTGGAGGAAGAAATCAATCAAAAAGTTAGAGAGCGAGAGAGAGAGAAGAGCGAAAACAATGTTAATAGCTGGAATAACAGAGAGAAATGTTTCAAAAAGAGGAGAGAGACAGAAGGAAAGAGTCAACAGTAGCCAATGAGATGCATAAACAATAGGGAGGAATGTATATGCAAGAGTACAGTTTAAAGGACATGAAGACCTTGTTGTAAGATCTAAGATCAGTTGTGTGATTTCTTAGGGCTGACTCAAATCATTTGAATTTGACCATTTGTTCATTGCGATGATATTCGTTTTTTGTAAGTCACAAAAATTGTGATCTAAATTACAACATGCTTCGCTAACAAGGGCTTTCATAAGTAACAGACAAAGCGTACCATTTCTGGAGCGGTCCATCTTGCATATATACAAGCCGCCTATTTATAGCTAGCTCCGAAAGCTAAACCCAATCCCCTGACTGTAGCACTGCTAGGACTGAGATCTACTCGGCCTGTGCTTTCCATGACAAAAACAGTGAACTAGCCAAAGAAAATAACTTTATAAAATAAATGAAAGCAAATGAGTTAAGTGACCCTTATTAGTCCCACAATGGGAAAATTTCACCTCCACATTGTAACCCATCCATGCAGTGAAACACCACATACACACTAGTGAACACACACACTAGGGGGCAGTGAGCAAACTTGCCCAGACCCGGGCTACAACCTTGATACACTGCTGCTGCCTCCTGGATATACTTTGAACAGCAGTAATGAACACAGTTAATTATGAAATGTAACTATTATTGTTTTTCATGGTGATTTTGAGAATGAGTACTTGAGTACTTGTTAGGAAATACTAATGAGTATTCAAAGCCTGTAAACTGTCACGACTCCCTTCTGCTCTGAACTCTCTTTGGACTCAATCTCCCAGAATCCCCTAAAAGATCACATGACTCCACCCTCACTCTCACACTCCAATCAGTGCTCCAGTTCCCCAGAGTATTGATCAGACTTATTTGATTAGTTTACCTTAAAGCCCAGGCTTGCAGATTCTTTGTGATGTATTGCTCCTTTTCACAGAGCTACTAAGAGTCATTTTTGACTGTTTATTCCTGTTCTGACCTGTTTTGCCTTGTTTTTTTACCTGCCTTTTGCCTGATCCCTTTTGGACTTTCCGCCTGCTTACGTTTGTGTTTTTGTGTATATTGTCTTTTCTGGATTTGACCATTGCCTGTGTCCTGACTACGATTGTGGATGCTGTTTACACTAGTAAAGCCTCTCATTCACCTTTTATCTGTGAGTGTCTGCGTCATTCTGTCGCATTACAAAACTGGTGTTTGTGCCAGCCCTAATATTTATACTATAAAATAAAACATTAAGATTTTGGAAAATGACACAGATTATCAGTTCAGCTAAAAGAGCATCTTCTAACAGCGTTGTATAACGATGGTAAAGGTTGGGGGGGCATGCTTACCTGATCTGTTTGTCAGCCATTTATGTGAGCCCACAACTCCTCTGTGTGTTGATGTGTCTGTGTGAGGTTTTTAATGTGTCAGTTTGTTTATCCTTCAGTTCTGTCTGTTAAGCTTGAGGGGGCTCAGATCTCTATGTGCGTCCATTCATTGGTCCACTTTAGCTGAGAGTATCTGAAAGAGAGAGAGGAGGAGAGAGAGAAACAGTAAGTGGGGTTAAACCCTGAAGCAGAAGTGTGTGGTTAGCTTCAGCCTGTGATCAGTCCAGCTGAATCATCCTTTGCTCTTTCCCCTCATTTCACCCTCATCCCTCACTCCAACCGTACTGCTCTGGCTCAAGCAGTGAGAGTCTAGAATAGTTCACAATGTTCACTCCATCTGTGTCACACCACAAACACCAGCCCACATGCACACGGACTGCTGCTTGTTAATCGCTACTGCATTTAGGGATGCACAATAATATCAGAACCATATCAGTGTCAGCAGATAATTGCTTGAAAAATCAGAGAGATGTTTAGATTTGAACAACATTACAAATAGATGTTGGGCTTAAATATCTTAAATATCTGCATTTTTATTAATTTCACTTCATTTGTCTGTGATGCTAATCCAAATGAACTTGCTCTCAATTTCTACATTTGATACAAGTTTATGTATACATACATGAAAAACAAGGGATATCAACATTGGACCGAAATTCGCATATTCATGCACCCCTATTGCAATACTGATATTACTCAAGTGTGTATAAAGTGTAATAAAGTATAAGAAAACGAGCACTTAAAAAAAAAATTTCATTGTTCAGTGTTGCTGTACACGTTCTTACTGGCACACATCTAATTGCAAGGCAGATCACATTCGTAATCTGTAGCAGCATAACTGCAGCATGGTATTTTATACAGGCACAACACACTCATGCACACACAAACACACCCTGCTCATCCCCCTAGAAGCAGCTGCCCTCTGAACACACACACACATACACGTGCACACAGTCTGCCTGCATATCTGTCTAACTCTCAGAATAGCATAGTGATTTTAGCTATTGTCTCCGCTGGAGAGCATCCAGACAAACTCTATAATAATCGTTTTATTCAGTCTTCAAATATGGCCCTCCACTTTTACTTTCAATCAGTGGCCATGAAAAGCAGGAGTACCCTATATTTTTGTGGACAGTTAAACATTTACTTTCATCAGCTAAAGATTATTTATGTTTTTTATAGTAAGAACCTTACACAGACAATAGCACTGAAAGTCTTCAGGGTAGGTCAACCTTAGAGACATTTTTCATTTGCTCCTAACAGGTGATTTCAATGCTGGTTTTGTTCATTGTTTGTCACTTTGGGAGTTAACTGGATCTTATCAATTAACCCTTTGTCCTGTTACTAGGGATTTATATTTGGAATCAGCGATTGACCAATTTTTCATTTTTATTTTGCTTAATCCAGTTTGCATTGTTATGAAGTAAATAACAAGTCTGCCACTGGTTCTGAATGCTACCACCATACTAAAATATAATATCACAGAATAATTATGCATGTTTACTCTGATAAATAACCCCCTGTCTCTTGGTCTTACTGGATTCATGTTATTTTAATTGGCATTTGATTTTACATTTAAGAATTTTAAATAAAAAGCACAGAATGTTATATATGTTACTCTGGCTAATACAAAGTGCTGGAAATTCATGATCAGTGAAAGTTTTACGTGTATTTAATTCACATTGTCATCTTCATTTATCATAAATGTTACTGGCAATGTTTTGTTACAAGTACAAACCCAGTGAAATACTCTGCTGCTCTGCTGTTCAGTCGCTGAGACCCACAGTGTAAAGTACAGCAGGCACACACACACACACACACAGAGCTGTATGTGTGATGCTTATCAGATGTGAGTGTGTGTGAGGCCTTGGAGACTGTTGACTCTCTCCACCCCTGCCTCCAGCCAATCACTTCATCCTCTTCCCTCACTCCGTCTCCACCCCTCTCTGCCTTTCCTTCCTCTCTCTCCTTCCTCTCTCCATGTCTTTTAATCCCTCTCTCTCTGTTACTTTCTATCAGTTTTTCTGTTCTGATTTATGCTCAGTCTCATTTCTCTGATCTCTGCACCTCTTTCTCCTTTCATCACTCTCGTGCATTATCCTTAACCTCTTGCTGAATTGTGTGTGTAAGTTCTAGACAGGTCACAGGAAACTAACAAGACTAACTGACACAGCATTTCTCTCTCTCTGCCTCAGCCTCTTCTGTACTGTCCATTCTTTAACTTCCAGTCTCATGTAATGCATGTATATATGACCTGACCCTTACTCCCATTCTCTCATTCCTTCTCAGACGTCCTCTCTCAGTTTTATATCTGTTCCTCCTCTCCTCCTTAACTCTTCTTCTGACTTCGTTCCTCCTCTCCAGACCTTGCTTTCGTCTACCCCCTGTTCCTCTGTTTTGCCTAAATCGGGCCTCTACTCAGATTCCTTTGTGTAGCTGTAGTTTATTTTTCATTCATGCTCCCTCCCTCCATGCCTCTCTGCTTTGCTGTACTGCTGGGACTGTAAAATAAGCTCACATGCCTCGAGTGAAATGAAACATTGATCACTCAAAGCAATACTTTACCCATAAATGAGACTGAAACAAGTTCTCTCTTACCCTAAACGCAGTCGAACAACCAGACTTTGGTGTCTGGAGTTAGCTTCTTTAGTTTTGTGATGGAGATACAACACAAATGTAACTAACATCTAATAAGAGCTTATACTCCACCAATGAGCATCGTGTGATCTGCAAATCGGCAAATCTTCACTGCTAACTGGGGTCAACTCAAATGTGTTTCATGACATTTTCTGCTATCCAAGCAACAAAGATCCTTCTTAGTATTGTTATTACTATGGTTATTATTCTGTAATAATACTGTATACTGTACTGTAATCATGGAAATAGCTATTAAGGTACATACTGTATATGTAAAAAATAATTCTTAGAGAGCTCAGCAAAAAGGTAAACCTCCCAGCCCTACCTCAAACCTCACTCAGTTGTGAAGTAATCTCATATATAGATGATGTGGTATTATGTCTTGCTGAAGTAGCTTTTACGTAGTTATTTCTCAATGTACAAAAGTATGTCACACAGCTAAAAACAGAAGTAATGGCCATCTTGAAGCCTACATTTTCTCTGAGGTTTAATCCATTCTTACAGATAACAGTGTGTGATGATTTAGCAATGCAGTGTTCACAACACTAACTGGTCAGAAAGAAGCTTTGATTACCTGTTACATTAGTCTTGGTCCTTTGCACAACAAAAGAATCAAATTTGGCTGATCAACGTCATTTGGAGTAAGTGGTGATTTTTTTGCCATTGAGGACTTTTATCTATCGTCATGCTTTTCATTTTACTATTTGCTATTAGTGATGGAGGATAATTGCTAAAAATATCAGTATAAGACAGAGTTTGGAATTGACTGATATTTCAAACTGATATTTGCTAATGTATTTGTTGTAATGAGAAAGAACAGATGTTTAGGCGGTGCTGACTGGCCCATCATCCAGTTATGGGCCACTGGGCACAAATGTTTGGTGTGTCCCTACCAAGCTACCTTTTTTCCTGATATCACAGAAGGTTCATTTATTTATTTACTTCTTTGAGAGCAATTTTTAACACGCTTCGACCCATCTAGCTAAGCGGTTCTGGAAACAAACCTCCTGAATTAAATATTTACACTAGGAATGATGGCTTACTGTAAAGTTGAATTATTCATCACTCATTTGTTATTGTTTAGAAGGAAGGTTGCTGTGTTGATATGCGCTGGTGGCAGAAAGACAATACCATATTGATAAGCAACACATTTTCCAAAGCACTGTGTCCTGCTATGGCATGACATGAGGTTATAGTCTATTGCTGACAGCAGGACAATCATCATCCTGCATATTCTAGTAATCGTCATCCTGCATATTCTGCATATTCTGTGTTCCTGCACATTAACAGGAACACAGTTTAACGTATCTCATCTTTATGGCTTCCCCAAGCAGGTCTTTTGTATATCTGGTCCTTCAAACTCAAAAGTACATTCATAGGAATGCTAGCTTAATGTAAAAAAAGCTTGACTAAGGTAGGCTAATGGCAGATAGTGGAATGATTGCTAAGCAGTGAAGGAGAAAATGAAGCTGTTGTGAAGGGCGTCAAGATTGTGATCAGCCATAAGGTAGAAATTAGTTCTTTAATCACTGTGCTGCTAATGAGGTTCCTACAACCAGTCATAACAGCTGTCTGAATGTTGTCATAATTACTCCCGGGGGGCTCCTTGTGGCTTGGGCCCCTGGGCACGTGTCCATAAAACCCACTGCATGATCTGAGCCTACATGCTGGACTACAGTGCTAACATGCCTGCCTTTCATTGACTTTACAGTGTTTGTAAATCCTAAAGGAAAAAAAGACTGTAATGTGCATGAAGGTAGATTCAGTCTCAATTTCTACATTTCATACATCACACACGAAATGTATATGGCAAATATCAGAATTCATTCACAGAATCATAACTAATCTAAGGACATTAGCTCATATATAATGACTATTTTTAAATGTACAGTCATAAAAATATGACATTGCTCTCTAAGACTCAATAAGTAGTACATTTCAACTTTCTGAAACAAACTATAACCACAAACATTCAATGACATGATATTAGCAGCTACAGTTCTACAACACCATCAGCAGACTGAACACTACCTGACCACGACTGTTAGCCCAGGAGAAAGTTCTCGCAGTTAGCAAGACAGCAAACCATTGCAGAAAAAAACTTACGCACTATGACTTTTGGCAGATGAACTACCCTAAAATGTGCATATGTGTGAGTGGGAGCACCGATGATACTTACAAAAATATCAATCAAAATCTGAAGACGCAAACGTGACCGATCAGATATTCAAATCTTGCACCTGCAGACAGAAACACACCGTTACTGATCAGTAGACTCACACACACATACACACATACTCAGTCAAGCTCTTAAGCCTGATAGACCCACTTGAAATATAAACAGATAAGCATTCGGCAAATAATACAACTAGTGAATAAGCAACTTTTGAATGGAGTAAACCTTGGACTGTTCCCTGTCTGTGCACTCTGTACTCTTAAACAGTTAGGAAACTCTTCTGAACTTTAACTATCAATTCAACCTATTATCTGTACACGCCCGAGACCATAAAATACATGTTTCCACACACACACTCACTTAGTAGTAGACACAATGATCATTTATACAAAATGACTGGCATCTTTAAGTAAGAGCACAGAAAAAAAGCTCAATTCTTTTCCCCCCAAACATAGAATAGCTAGGACATGTTCAGTGTCTGAATACTGCTTCTTTAGTTTTAGAGATCTAAACTGAACCATGGCTCTAAAATCAAGGTTTGAATAGAAACACAGATTTGGAGAATCCCTATACGTCTAATATAGTGTCTGACAACAATTCAACATGATTACACAATATCTCTTTTTCACTTCTAAAATTAATAGTAATGTTGAATTCTTGAGTACTGGCCAGAACTAATACTTTTCTTTAAAACCTACTGAGCTTTAAAATGACCTACTGTTAAGTGAAGTTTTTAAGATGAGCATCTAAAAGTAGGTTATCATGCTCAAACTACTCAAACACTCTAATCTCCCACAGGAGGAAACATATCACATCACGCAGTGTGAGTGTGTGTTATTTCAGGACAGATTTGTTACAAGACTGCATTCTGGTTTTTCCCTCCGATATCCAATCCAGCAATTTATTCTCTTTATCAGCCCAATATTGATAGGTATCAATATCAATATGCGTGTCTTGTTTGAGTTAATGTCTATTGATTTAGGCATGCAGTGTCCAAAACTAAAGAAGCAAAACTGGAATACCAGGGTAAGAGGAACTTTCCTCTTAGTGAGTCTTAAGCTCCTAACCTGGAACTACATTCAGACACAAGAGACAGACTCTTTTTCTCTCTCTCTCTCTCTCTCACACACACACACACACACACACACACACACACACACACACACAGACCTCAATGCATAAATTTGTGCATATTTTATTTGCACAATTAACATGCAATTTTACTGCCAAACAGGATGAAGGAGGGAGAATTAGGCCAATGGGCTCTATGAAGAGAGAGCTGAGAAGAGAGATAACCAAAAGGATGGTCAGAGAGATGGAGAAACGTGAACCAAAGTAGATGAGATAAAGGAGCAACTGACTGGAGCAGAGGTTTCACTGTAGACAGACTGTAGAAGGTGCATGTATGTGTATGTGTGGGCCAGTGTTAACAAGTGGCACATGATTTGAGCAAACAGCAGCAAATTCCATTCAGAGTCACAGAGACACACTCAAACAGACATAAACACACATAGACACACAAACACATGCTAACTGTAACGACACAAATCCAGCATGTCAGACACGCGCCATTCACTCACCAACAGAGTAAAGATCACTGGTCTCTCAGAGCTACACAGACTCTTTGTTTGAGTACTGCTGTGTGTCCTTACCTGCCCCCTTTCCACATCATCATCATACTCATCTCACACTCAAATCACTCTGCCTCTTCACTGCAAAAATGATATCTTGTTAAGTAAAAACATCTTTAGCCATTATGGGTGATATTTCATTATGAGACTGTTGAAAGAACATTGTAGGGTTACTCAACTTATTTCTAAATATATTTTACTAGTTAAGTAATTTTAGTAATCTTAGTGAAATTGTGTAGTCGTGGGCTGGAGGTTAGGGAGCTGGCCCTGTGACCGCAAGGTTGCCGGTTCAATCCCCAGGGCCGACAGAACATGACTGAGGTGTCCTTGAGCAAGACACCTAACCCCAACTGCTCCCCGGGTGCCGTGGATAGGGCTGCCCACCGCTCCAGGCAAGTGTGCTCACTGCCCCCTAGTGTGTGTGTTCACTAGTGTGTAAATGCGGAGGTGGAATTTCCCCAGTTGTGGGATCAAAAAAGTATCACTTAACTTAATTGTGCTTGTCTCAAGGTAAAATGACTTTTAAAAAAATGTCTACGTTTGTGTTTGTCACCAGCTCTGTGAAGGAATCTGAGATGGTTTCTCTAGAATTAACAATTTCACATCAAACCATTCTGAATAAATTTGTTTACATCTCAACCATAGAATTATGTGGAATATTTTGAAAAAATGGTGGAATTCCCATTTAAATAGGCTGAATAATCTTATTTATATATTCATATAAATTGCAATTATCTTAAATCTTCTAGATATATGATGCCTCTGACTAGCAGAGATATAATTGTTTGCAGTGTAAGCAGCTGTTCAGCACACCTGTCTCCAGAACCCTTCTGTCTTTACCTGCATGAAAAAGGACATTTACATCTGACTCAATGGATGCAACACAAAGACGGAGGAGAGTGAGATTTACCCTCATTCTCACTCTCTCCCTCTCCCTGTCTCTCCAGTGCTTTTAGTTGTCATGGTTTCAAACGAAGTGGTGAGCCGAGAGAGACACAGAGAGAGAGAGAGAGAGAGAGAGTGAGAGAAAGAGAGAGACAAACAGATGAAGAGACAGAGATTTGAAAAACAAGAAATGCAGAATTATAATTATTCCTCGGTCTAATAAAGCAATGTCCTCGGCTCAGCACAATCAGATTAAATGCCTCATCCGTTTCTCTACGCTCGGAGCAAATGGCGCACTCTCTGTCTAGTTGAAGATTCTAGATATACTGAAACATGAATACACTTTTACCCCCATCTGAGATCATTCCAATTTGATGTGGATTGTGTGAGTTTAAGACACAATGTTGCCAAAACAGCGGTGATGGGAGCTGCTGAAAGAACCTCTAATGATTTAAATGGAAGCTATAATGAAAGTAATATGGTTCTGAAGTTCTCATTATCCATAAACAAAAAAGGTCAACAGTTCCTGTCAAGCACAGAAACAAGAGATTTGGGGGTTTCATCCTTAAACTATATCAGTTATATTCAACAGTGTCATTGAATCCGCCGCTAATCCCCAAGCTGAGATAAAGATGATATTCCACAAACATCCTGCGCTTTCCGCTATGCTATCATTACATAACAAACATAAACTTCCAAGGAACTGTACAGAAGACATGGAAGAAGATCATTTGCAAAGGTGAGAGACACATAGCCCTTATGGTAAAAAATCTCCTAACACACTGCATATTCAACGCTTGCACACAGAAACGAGCTGAAATCACATCAAGAGACATTCGGAAACCAATTTTTAAAACACACAAAAGTCACAAAATGTTATCATCAAATTACAGTCTTATTATTCCATTATTAATCTAAAGAGTGGCTATTCAGTAACTACTATACTACTGTGAAAGCAGTATATGAGAGTTAAGTATTAAGATATGGACATAAACTGGCTATTAGGGTTTCTTGGGGTTACTGGAACCATATGTTGTCAATAACTAAAGTTACAAAACACACTGTATGAATTAAGAGTATTTTATTTTTTTTTATGTATTTTATTATAAGTTTGTGTGGACACACTATAGAAGTAGGCAATATGAGATACAACAGTTCCAGCCACGCAAGCTGATTGGTTGAGAAGCATTCGAACCGTGTTGTTATTTCACCATAACAGCACATTTTTTCACAAATACTGTATCACTCCACTGAGACGCCATTGCTAAGCAACAAGTTTGACAGCTGCAGGAGACACTTAAACCATTTGAACATTTTACTTCTTACTTTGCCACAAATACTTTTAAGATCACATTTGACCGACAGCCGATTTGGTCAGACTCTGAAAATAAGACTCCTCTAAATTCCCAAACTGTAATTATCACTGAGCAGCTTTTCAGTCAGCAGCTGTGACAGAAGAAAACCTAAACAACCTGGAATTAGCCAGAAATTAACCGAATACCATTCGCTAAACATGCTTTACACACTGGCAAGAACAAAACAATATTAATACTGATCTAGCAAAAATTGACAAACTGAGCTAAACTTGATATTGCGGCAGTTTTATGGAGCGAGTGAGCGAAGTTTGCTAACATTAAAACATATTTAATGCCGCGTTCACGTCCCAATTTATTAATTTCTTACTTTATTTATTTAACTGCTGTATAAAAACAATAGAACACTTGAGATTATGTATTAACATGCATGATGACCTACAGCACTCACCTTCGGCTCGTGCCTGCGACCAAATCACAGTCGTGATGTTATTATGTGATAACATGCTCCCTCTCGTGCTCTATTGCTTAAATATTTGCCATTATTGAGGTAAATTACATCACAATATGCTAACTGTACTCAAAGGACACTGACCATCTGCATGTTTCATCACAAAGAGAGCGTCATTAGCCCTGTTTAATTATATGTTGTGAAGTGTATGCTGAATGTGAAATATTTCTTAAATGTTATTGTTTTCCCAGCCCAAGCACACTGTAAAATCAAGTGGACACATGAGGGATCAGTGGATTTAGCCAATCAAATCAAACAAGAAGCATTTTCGTGAACTCTGAGGTATGGCCTAATTCTGGAGAGACCGAATCAGAGCCAAAATCAGCTTTCATTCACTAATATACTGGCAGTCAACTCCCTCATTGTGACCACTTTCACAAGATACAAGGGACTAAGTCCAGCTTCAAAGGATGCATACTCCATCAAGAAATCGACCGCAGGAGAAACAAACCAGTGCTAATCAGTGATCGCGGCAGCTGATTGACTGTGCTGGAGAGAGGCTGACTGAGCGTTAATGGAAATAAGGCAGACAGATGTGGGATCAGTAGGAAGGAAGGAAGGAAGGAAGGAAGGAATGAAGGAAGGAAGAAAGGAAGGAAGGAAGGAAGAAGCCATTGCCTCTGTGTGTCTAGGGCAGTGGTGGACGGTAACTACGTAAATGTAATTGGTTACTGTACTTAAGTAGTTTTTCTGTGTATCTGTACTTTAATGATGTTTTTCCATTTTGGGCGACTTTTTACTTTCACTCCACTACATTTCAAAGTCAAATATCTGACTTTTTACTCCACTACATTATGCAAAATCTGTCGTTCCTTTTGGTTTATGTGTGCATAAAAAGGCAACATGTCAAAATGAAAAAAGCACAAAGCAAGAACACCAATCAGGGCACAGCAGTCACTTTGTTTTGAGCTTGTTTTGACCTGTTGGTCATACCGACCCAGTGCAGCACATGGTTCAATGTGAGAGGAGCAGCATAAAATTTTGTGAGTGTCTATTCAACATAAATGATGACATAACCTAAATTTGTGTAAATAGACCACAACATAGAAATATGTCCACATATGCAGTCGTGACTGATGCGTCTTTTTTCTGAATTTATACAAACACTTCCATTTTATAGTAAATTTGTTTTTGCTAGTTTATGTTTATGAACAGAGACCTACAGATGCAATACAGTAAAAGAAAAAGTAAATACAGTAAATAAATTTACAATACAGTAAAAGTTCATTTGTGAACCTTTGTTTAAAGCAAGTTTTAATTAAACTTAAATTTGTAACTAAGTTGTAAATAAATCTTAAACTGAAACTTGGCTTTTGCAAAAAACGTTATTTCTGAGCCACTCGGCTCTACCATATGGAAACTGTTCGCCTTCAGTGTTTTTGCTTATGATAATTTTAATAGACATCAGGGTTATTATTTAATGACATTCTATTAAAAGACTGTTGTAGCAAGAGTGACACTGGAGTATTTTCACCTAAAATGATTTGATTAAGCAAGAGTCTTGTTACAAAAGCGATAATAGAACATGAGGACCATAACAAATCTTTTAGTACTTTTACTTTCAATACTTAAGTACATTTGAAGACAAATACTTTTGTACTTTTACTCAAGCAGCGGTCTATAGGGAGGAACTTCTACTTTTACTGGAGTAATATTTTACCTGGGGTATCTCTACTTTAACTCAAGTACATGATTTGTGTACTGTGTCCACCACTGGTCTAGGGTTTAGCTTCAGTATGACAGATAATTAGGCAGACAGTATAAATGATTCAGAGTCAAGTTATCCAGTGGCTTGTGAAGTAAACTCCCACCCTCACAATCTCTAAACCTAACCTAAAAATCCTCTTTTGGCACTACTAGTAAAAACACAGCTTTGGAGTGCAGAAACATGTCCTCTGGCTGGGAATTAGACTCAATCCAAATGGAAACTGGACATATTTTCATCTTTTCCACACTGCTGTGATCTAATGCCTCTATAAAACCCAATTGTAAAGTCCAGGGCTTAGCACTCCCTTCAGAGTGCTCTCAGGTATGCAGTAATGCTGCACTGTCAGTAGTTTGCAAATATGCACTAGCAGACACCAGGCACATCCCAGGAGGAGTGTGTGGGCCTTAATCACACATTATGCCTGCTGCATATTCACAACTGGCAACAATTCTATTTAGAGAGATGTATTTAAAATTAGTTAGCTCCAACCTTTATAAACCTTTATACCGGTGTTGTGAGTGTCTTATCACAACACAACTTGTTCATCCTGTCTGTATCATGAGGCTGATCAGCAGTTGCTAAGTAACAGCTTGTAGTGGTGCTCATTTTTAGCAGAGGAAACTGTCAGTATTAAAAACATATATGTGAAACAGTCTCCAGAAAATATGGGCCTTAAAATTGTTGGTTGGAAAAATGTGTTGTATAACAGCAAAAGGACACTCAAGGTTGTCATCGTGAATAACAGCATGCTGTGAATACGACGCAAGCCTACTGCTCAACCAAGCTGCAAAAACAGCCCATCTTGAAGCAAAGGTTTAGGCGATGCTCTGAACGCCAACACATTTACATTTATCCACCTATTCAGTCTACAGCAGTTTAGCTTGATATGTTGATGTTATAAGGAGTGTTTCAGCCACCGACTGCTTTCTGAATAAGACGGAATACAGGGAAACCAATCACAACAGAGATCATTTACATACAGTTGTATGCAAAAGCTTGAGCAGCCATGATCAAGCTACACATTTTGTTGCAAACAAATAACAGCTGTGTAGAAATATGTTGTATTTCAGTTTGTTTTGTAATGTCGAAGAGGTTCTTTTCACTTTAAAAAATCATCAAAATGTGTCATTTGATCAGGGGCGCTAAAACTTTCGCCTTCAATGACATCTATCGGTTTTAAGGCACAGTAACAAAAACATCACAGTAACAAAGAACAGTTGTAAAATGGTCATGTGAAAATGAACTGCAACTGTTTTTTGGCTTAAGGGAAAAAAAAAACATCTGGTTAACTTGAAGTCATCAAAAGTGGATGTGGGCTACTCAGTTTCCTCACTGAGCCACACACACAAATTTGCTTTTGGCAGGACGGAGTGGTGCAGAACTCTCGTAGGGAGGTCCACGTGAGTGTACTGCTCTCTGTCTCCTTTTATGTTACAGTTCACTGCCACAGCTTGGCCTATTATAGTCTATCCCTTGGTCTCAGATCATCATCTATACGTCTCTCCTCTGTCTGTCTCTCCATCACTCTGCTTCGTCCACTGGCATATTGTTCAGGAACAACTAGTTGCACACCTGCATGACCTCAGGGTCATCATCACACTGTCCGCTTAGACATGTCTGTCTCACTCTACTAAATCATTTCATCAAGACTATAATTTTGTCTCATATTAATCTTTGCTTATATCAATAGTACATCTCTGCTCTGTTTCCCTCACAGATTCTGAGATATATATGACTTGACCACTGTGATGACTCTGTGACCCCTGCACAGAACCTACACGCCTCCCACATGTTCTCACACAGTAAACCCCTGACTTCTTTCACCTAAACTGACTTTGCATTGATTTAAATCCTGACCAAGGAATCACAGAAAATCAATGCCTCACTCATGGCCAGTCATGAGAATAACTGCACACACTGCAGCATTTCAGCATGAAAGTGTGTAGTGGCCTAATTGTACATACTGCATATTTTAACGGGTGCACTGTTTTCTAAAAACCTCTGTAGTAGCAACAAAATTGTAAAATGTTGTGTGGGAGCAGTTCCTGGGTGGACATTTATGACCAGCTGTCTTCAGCAGTTATTTATTTAATTAGTTTAGTTGTTTACTGTTTATTTAACACATCACATTATCAAATACCAGCTCTTGTGGTAATCAAGACCCAAATTCCTTTCAGTTTTCAGTCTTGAGGCAGACTCTGCTTTACACTTTGGTTTCCATTCAAAGCTAGTTTAAGCTGACTTCCAGCTGCTTTCTTTAGATTGTGAAACTCTGCTGGCCATGTGACACAGCGAATGACATTAAGAACTAGATTTAGCATTCCAGTTGGCCGAAATGGTTTGCAGCTCATATGTAAAACACTGAAATCACCTTGCCTTATAATATATTCTCCAGAAATCAGATACGGCTGAGAACTCAGACCAGCTGCCTCAAACTGTGTTTTAACTGTAAGACCTTGCCTGTTTTCAAAGCCAAGGTAAGACTTTTATCTTTGTGAAATTACAAAGAGAGGATTTTGAGCCTTTTTGTTCTAAAAGAACTGTTCTTCTCATGATAACACAGCTCTGTCCAAGTGTTTTGTCATGGGGGGGGCCAAAGTACAAGTTTTGGTGGGCTGAGGGTCAAAAAGCCAGTTTACGGTTAAAGAAGAAAAAGAGAGAGAGAGAGAGAGAGAGAGAGAGAGAGAGAGAGAAATTGATTTCATGATGTGACACTATATTTGTGTAACAGCATGCAGAACGAGAGAGTTAAGTCATGGCCACTGTTTACTAAGGTGTGGGAACGAGATCATTCAGTTTTGATAATTAAGTTAGTACTACAATTAGTAAGGTGTGGGAATGATATTTGTGTTACATCATGGTCACAACTATGTTGTGGCCATGCATTAGGATCCTGTTCCCACACCTTAGTAAGTTGTGCCCACGTGTTAGTTTATTAAGAGGGGATATCACCACCAGGGCTCTGCAGGTAAGAGTGCATGATTATAATTTCCTGGCAGGCCATATCAAACATCACCTTAAGGGCCACATTTGATCAGAGAGGGCCACATTTCGAGCATTGCTGCACTAATGTATCCGACTCTCAACTGACACACGTTTCATTCCTTACACAAGACCACAGGTTCTGTTTTATTAGAACGTGTTCTCCTAATCGATTCTGTCTGAAGAAGCTGAGCCCCGTGGCTGTGGTCTCAGCTCGGTCACTGATGGGAGCCAAGCTGAAGAAGCAATAAGCAGGATCTTTTCTTTTGGTTCACTTCATCATACTGTCTTACCATCAGCTTCAGCACAGGCCTCTGTCTGACGGCTTGTCACCTGGCCTTCATCGTCCACCTCTGCTGGGAGAACATACAGTGCATATTTGTCTTGAACCATTGTTATTTGACCAGGATCGCAGGCAGAGGCTGATAAAACCCTGCAGTCTTATTCTTTACGTCAACCAGGGTGGGGGGGAGATTTGATGTTTGGACTCTCTCACCTGAACCGGGTTATTCAAGTTCGACATGTCACGTCTAGATTTAACCCGGCACGCGAGCCGCCGCCGTCGGTTCAAGACTCACAGTTTCACCACAGATGGCGGAGGAGCTGAACGGCGGGAGAGGCTCGTGTCGTGGTTTCTGCCTCCTCTGCAGCATCATCATCACCTCACTGCTGGATCAAGGCTTCCTCCGCTGCTGCACCAGCAGGAGCGCCAAAGCGGGGACGCGGGAGCGCGCACGCACGCTGCAAATTTTCACTAACGCTCGCGCCTCCCCTTACAACCGCCATGTGAGACCGTTAGAAGAGAGGAGAGGCACAGAGAGGCGCAGCAGTGGCTCTCCGTCATACACCGGCTTATATCCAGCGGATAAAAGCACATCAGCACTAACAGGCAGCTAGCAACAAGCTAACACCCGCACCGAGAAGGAGAGAAACACAGAAACATTCTTCGGAGAGCCGGAGGACGGACGGTGGACCGTTACACACGTCCGCTCAGGTGAAAAACAACGGTCTGCGCGAGGACCTGACGTCCGAGTGAATAAAACACTGCATTAGGCTTCGTATGGACGACCGGTTTGACAGATATGAGGGATTATAAGGTTACTGAGCCGCGAAGCGAGACACATCGTGTAATATGAAGGTTAGCGGGCGGTGATAGGCACTAACCCGCCTTTCTCCCTCCGCACACACATACTGAGAGCAGAATAGCGGTGACGACGAACAGCCTGACTCCTAATCATTACACATCACAGATTTATACATTAATACCACAGCAAAACCTGCGCCTGTGCCGTTCACGCCTCTGAAGGACATTCCCACTGAATTCATGAATAAACTGAGGACCAGAGAAGGGCAGAGGACCGGTTAGGGCTCCGTTACCGTACCGTGGAGAGAGTCCCGTTATTCCGTCTCTGTGAGCTCGGCTCCTCCACTGCCGCCTCGAATGGAATGAGAAGAGCAGTTAAAAAGCTGCCGGCGTTACAAGCGTTTCTGTCACCGAGAGAGAGGGAGGGAGGGAGGGGGCCAGCGTGTCGTGAGGGTGGGAGGAAGAGGGGATGTGAGGAGAGGTGAATACCAGGAATGCAGGAATGAAATGAGGAGTGTTTTCTGCCCCCTGCTGGAGCTGCGAGTGAGTGCAGTCTCACTACAGAGTGACTGAAGGGGGCGGGGCTGTTACGAATGGCGTCATCACAGCCACGCCCCGCACCCGGTGACCTTGAGGTAAAAATAACAGATGAGTAAGTTGCTGGATGCTGCTCTACCTATTTTCACACCAACTCGCAGAGAAAAAGAAAAAAATATATATCATCCAACAGCAAAAAGGTCTACACAGTACATTTATTTTCTCCAGCAGAGTGTTTATGTGCTAAGAAAAAATGCTCAGAAAATGTCGTTTTTAAAATATCCCCACAGCTGGCGTTTAGCCTGCATTACAAAATTTTGGTCCAACAGTCTCATGGTTCACACATGGTTAAAATAAAAAAGAAAATACAATGAGTTTCATTTAAGGTCACATGAGTTTACATGCTCCAGTCTGGTAAAGCTACATCCACAGCACTGCAGCTTGGTTTAAGGCCCAGATACTTAGAGAGCCTGTGTGCTCAGAAAGACTCTGTTCAGCAGGCATCTGTGAGGAGCTGATTCAGCTCAAATGCAGCTCAATCATAGCAACAAGACAAAGCAAGAAACCTGCCTGCAGGGACACCCTTCAGAGAACTGTGCATGTGGGTGTACTGGTGTCCATCTGTGTTGTAATGTGTAATTTTTTTTATATACAGTATGTGTCCAGCACAATTAGTGTGATAGCGTATATACTGTGGAGGCTGAGATACTCCTTCTTGTGTGTGTGTGTGT